>NC_041392.1:547438608-547497710 GCF_002162155.2 Triticum dicoccoides | reverse complement strand
GGCCTTAGTGGGCTTTAGTGGAAGAGAGGAGAGGTGGCCAGGGCTGGGCCCCTCCCCCCCTAGTCCGAATAGGACAAGGAGAGGGGGGCGGCACCCCCCCTTCCTTCTCTCTCTCCTCTTTCCCCCTCCTGAATCCTATTCCAAGTAGGAAAAGGGGGGAATCCTACTCCCGGTGGGAGTAGGACTCCTCCTGGCGTGCCCTCCTCCTGGCCGGCCGCACCTTCCCCTGCTCCTTTATATACGGGGGCAGGGGGCACCCCTAGACACACAAGTTGATCCACGTGATCATATTCTTAGCCGTGTGTGGTGCCCCCTTCCACCATAATCCTCGATAATATTGTAGCGGTGCTTAGGCGAAGCCCTGCGACGGTAGTACATCAAGATCGTCACCACACCGTCGTGCTGACAGAACTCTTCCCCGACACTTTGCTGGATCGGAGTCCGGGGATCGTCATCGAGTTGAACGTGTGCTAGAACTCGGAGGTGTCGTAGTTTCGGTACTTGATCGGTCGGGCCGTGAAGACGTACGACTACATCAACCGCGTTGTGCTAACGCTTCCGCTGTCGGTCTACAAGGGTACGTAGATCAGACTCTCCCCTCTCGTTGCTATGCATCACCATGATCTTGCGTGTGCGTAGGAATTTTTTTGAAATTACTACGTTCCCCAACAGCAAGCATCTCAAAGTTGGAATATACGCTTTGATGAGGTGATCAAAGCATTTGGTTTTATGCAAACTTGCGGTGAAGCCTGTATTTACAAGAAAGTGAGTGGGAGCTCTGTAGCATTTATGATATTATATGTGGATGGCATATTGCTGATTGGAAATGATATATAATTTCTAGATAGCATAAACGGATATTTAAATAAGAATTTTTCAATGAAAGACCTTGGTGAAGCTGCTTACATATTGGGCATCAAGATCTATAGGGATAGATCAAGGCGCTTAATAGGAATTTCACAAAGCCAATACCTTGACAAAGTTCTAAAGAAGTTCAAAATGGACCAGTCAAAGAAAGGGTTCTTGTCTGTGTTACAAGGTGTCAAATTGAGTCAGACTCAAAGTCCGACCACGGCAGAAGATAGAGAGAGAATGAAAGTCATTCCCTATGCATCAACCATAGGTTCTATAATGTATGCCATGCTGTGTACCAGACCTGATGTGTGCCTTGCCATAAGTTTGGTAGGGAGGTACCAAAGTAATCCAGGAGTGGATCACTGGACAACGGTCAAGAATATCCTAAAGTACCTGAAAAGGACCAAGGATATGTTTCTCGTTTATGTAGGTGATGAAGATCTCGTCGTAAAGGGTTACGTCGATGCTAGCTTCGACACAGATCCGGATGACTCTATGTTGCAAACCGGATACATATTTATATTGAATGGTGGAGCTGTCAGTTGGTGCAGTTCTAAGCAGAGCGTCGTGGCGGGATCTACATGTGAAGTGAAGTACATACCTGCTTCAGAAGCAACGCATGAAGGAGTCTACATGAAGGAGTTCATATTCGATCTGGGTGTAATACCCAGTGCATCGGGTCCAATGACAATCTTTTGTGACAACACTGGAGCAATTGCCTTAGCCAAGGAATCCAGGTTTCACAAGAGAACTAAACACATCAAGCGACACTTCAACTCCATTCGTGAAATGGTCAAGGATGGATACATAGAAATTTCAAAATACATACGGATCTGAATGTGGCAGGCCCGTTGACTAAACCTCTTCAGCGGGCAAAACATGATCAAGACCAAGACTCCATGGGTGTTAGATTCATTACTATGTAATCTAGATTATTAACTCTAGTGCAAGTGGGAGACTATTGGAAATATGCCCTAGAGGCAATAATAAAGTGGTTACTATTATATTTCCTTAATCATGATAAAGGTTTATTATTCATGCTATAATTTTATTGATCGGAAACTTAAATACATGTGTGAATACATAAGCAAATTCCAAGTCCCTAATAAGCCTCTACTAGACTAGAACGTTGATCAAAAGATGGTTAAGGTTTCCTGACCATAGACATGAGTTGTCACTTGATAACAGGATCACATCATTATGAGAATGATATGATGGAGAAGACCCGTCCGTTAGCTTAGCATATGATCGTTTAGTTTATTGCTACTGATTTCTTAATGTCAAATACATATTCCTTCGACCATGAAATCATGCAACTCCCGGATACCGAAGGAATACCTTGTGTGCTATCAAACATCACTTCATAACTGGGTGATCATATAGGTGCTCAACAGGTATCTCCGAAGGTATCTGTTGGGTTGGCGTGAATCGAGATTGGGATTTGTCAATCCGTATGACGAAGAGGTATCTCTGGTCCCTCTCGGTAATACATCATCACAAGAAACTTGCAAGCAAAGTGACTAAGGAGTTAGTTAAAAGATGATGTATTATGGAATGAGTAAAGAGACTTGCCGGTAACGAGATTGAACTAGGTATGCAGATACTGACGATCGAATCTTGGGCAAGTAACATACCGACAGACAAAGGGAACTACGTACGTTGTCATAAAGGTTTGACCGATAAAGATCTTCATAGAATATGTAGGAACCAATATGGGCATCCAGGTACCACTATTGGCTATTGACCGGAGAAGCGTCTCGGTCATGTCTACATCATTCTCCAACCCGTAGGGTCCGCACACTTAACGATATGGTACTATATATGAGTTATGTATGTTGGTGACCGAATGCTGTTCGGAGTTCCAGATGAGATCACAGACATGACGAGGAGCTTCGGAATGGTCCGGGGGTAAAGATTGATATATAGGACGAAGGTATTCGGGTTTCGGAAAGGTTTCAGAATGCACCGGATTACCATCGAAGTGCAGGAAGGGGTTCTGGTAGGTTATACCTACTTGGTGGGCCTCATGGGCCAAGGAGGGAGACGCACCAACCCACAAGGGGCCTGGGCGCGCTCCACCTCCCTTACCCGCGCGCCAGAAGGAAGGAGGGGCACCCTAGGGCAGCCGGCCCCCTTTCCTTCCCCCATGCACCAAATATGGAAGAGGGGGTGGGGGCGCCTAGGCAGGCACCTAGGGCAGCCGCCGGCCCCTTGGGGCACGCCCTAGGGCTACCTCTCCTTTCCCTCCACCTATATATATGAGAGGAGGGGAGGGGACGCCACACACCACGAATCCCCAAGCCGTGTGTCGGTGCCGCCTCTCCCTCTAGTTCGTCCTCCACTCTAAACTGTTGTGCTTGACAAAGCCCTGCGGAAAAGTTTCACCACTATCCTCACCACATCGTCGTGCTGCCGGAACTCATCTACTACTTCGTCTCTCTTGCTGGATCGAGAAGTCGAGGACATCATCGAGCTGAACGTGTGCTGAACGCGGAGATGACGTACGTTCGGTGCTTGATCGGGACGGGTCGTGAAGGTGTACGACTACATCAACCGCATTGATAAACGCTTCCGCTTAGTGATATACAAGGGTATGTAGATGCTCTCCCCTCTCGTAGCTATGCATCTCCATGGATAGATCTTGCGTGTGCGTAGATTTTTTTTGTTTTCCATGCAACGTTCCCCAACAAGTCTCACAATGACATCAACCTGCTATAGTGGTCTTCATTGTCTGCATGGTGTGTGCGGGAGAAGCTCCTCAGTGCAACTATACCATTGATGGTCATGACTAAAACATAAGCTATTTATCTTTGTGATGGTATTTATCCTACGTTGCCGACCTTCGTCAAGACCATATCTGATCCAAGAGGTGAGAAAAGATCTCTCTTTTTTTTCAAAGACAAGGAGTTAGAAAGGACGTCGGGAGGGCATTTGGAGTGCTTCAAGCCCATTTTTTGATTGTTCATGGACCTGCAAAAGTATGAGGTGCACAGATGTTCTACGAGCTGATGGCAGCTTGTGTGTTAATGCCCACCATGATTGTGGAGGATGAGGATGACGGAGTTTGCCACGGTTAGGAATTTGAGCAAATGGGTGATCCTATCTAACTTTCAGAGAAGAATCCGGTGACATTTGAGGATTTTTTTTTCTTCCAAATATCAACAAATAACCATCGAGCAACTCATGAACAACTTCAGAATGATCTGGTTGAGTATTTGTGGGCACTTCGAGGGAGAGCTAAAAAACATGTCCGGATAAGTTGATTCAAAATTGAACTATTTTACTGGAAAACTTCATGTGTGAATTGTAATATTTATATTTAAATTATTGTGCATTGAAATATTTACACAACATGATTAGGGATGAATGTTGATATTTATCTTAAACTATTTTGAGTGCTTCAGATATAGGAAATGAACACGAGCGGACATTTGGTGCACCGTGTTCCATGGCCGCACAGCGTTGAAATTACCCTTGCATGCAAGCACTTTGGCTCTAGGTACTTGGCACTTGCCAAAGGCAGCATCCTTCGCCGGCAGGTCAGGTGAAACTGAGGTGAGAAGATGTGGTGGGTACCTAGAGGGTGCTTCCCTTCATCTTCCATGGATCCACCTGCATCCGCACATTTATCATTTACTCACGCTGCCTCATCACTACCCAACTCCCTCTCGTGTGAGTGGGCCAACTTGGTCTCTTCCTTTCTCTGTTCTCCTCCTATATATTGTCTCAACACGGACATACACTCTCCCCAAAGCAGCTCGCTTAGCTACCAAGTGTACTCTCTCTCTCTCCTCTCACCAGGAGGGAGCACCTAGCTCTAGCCAGCCAGTAGCTCCGCGGAGCAACAATGGCCAGCGCCTCCTTGCTCCCGGCCATGGCGCTGCTGCTCCTGGCAATGGCGGTGGCCTCCTCCGACGCGCAGCCCTCCCCCGGCTACTACCCGAGCTCGAGGTTCAGGCCGGTGGTGTTCAACCGCGCGTACAGCAACAAGTGGGGCCCGCAGCACCAGACGCTCTCCGGCGACCATTCGGCCATCACCATCTGGCTCGACAAGACCTGCGGTACGTGCAATTTTTTTCTTCTTCTTTGCGCATCTCTGGAAAGACTGCCAATTGTTTTTAAAATTCAACCAGTAGTATAGTTTAGGTGCATGCATGCATGTATATTTGGCTCTTGTTTTTTTGGCAACAGTGTCACCGACGCACGTACTAGTACGTGAATTCACTGTTCAGGCCCGTGCTGTAGCGAAAGAGACGTCACTAGCGCCACGTTGAATCGTCGGTGTCACCTGTGTCGAATCTGAAGCACGGGCACAGTGCGTTTTCCCTTTTGGTAATGGAGGAGCCCCCGGCCTGTGCATCGCACGGCGATAAGCACAGTGCGGTTTGGGCCACCACGGACGTGGCAGCAGTGATAGATCACTGTTGTCTACTCTTATGCTGATCTATGGAGGGATTGATTTGCTGCTGCTTGATTATGTTGGTGAACATTCCCTCGCCTCACATCTGATCTGATCTATGCAGGTAGCGGGTTCAAGTCGAAGCATGCGTACAGGAACGGCTACTTCGCCACCCGCATCAAGCTCCCCGCCGGCTACACCGCCGGCACCAACACCGCCTTCTACGTAAGCACCATACACATATATTCTCTAGATAATGCAACGTTGATTAGTACTGGCAGTAACAGGTTAACTGATACGCGCGCGCAGCTGTCCAACAACGAGGCGCACCCCGGGTTCCACGACGAGATCGACATGGAGTTCCTGGGCACCATCCCCGGCGAGCCCTACACGCTGCAGACCAACGTGTACGTCCGCGGCAGCGGTGACGGGCGGATCATCGGGCGGGAGATGCGGTTCCACCTCTGGTTCGACCCCACCGCCGGCTTCCACACCTACGCCATCCTCTGGAACCCGGACGCCATCACCTTCTTCGTGGACGACGTGCCCGTCCGGCGGTACGAGCGCAAGACGGAGCTCACCTTCCCGGACCGCCCCATGTGGGCGTACGGCTCCATCTGGGACGCCTCCGACTGGGCCACCGACGACGGCCGGCACCGGGCCGACTACAGCTACCAGCCGTTCGTGGCGCGCTTCGACCGCTTCGTGGTCGCTGGGTGCGGGGCCGGCGCCCCGCCCTCGTGCCGCCCGGCCCGGGCGTCCCCCGCCGGCACGGGGCTCACGCGGCAGCAGTACGCGGCGATGCGGTGGGCGCAGCAGCGCCACATGGTCTACTACTACTGCCAGGACTTCCGGAGGGACCGCTCGCTCACGCCGGAGTGCTGAGGGATGGAGCCCGTGAACGGAACGGACGGTGGCGCGCGTGCCTTGGTTAATTTCGTCGTGTGTTTGCTTGCTATACTACGGCGCTCCTACCGCGAGCTCCTCCTACCTACACTTTGCTTCTTCTTTTTGGTTTGGATCTCAGAGAGTAAAGGGTGTGGCTGCCCTACCGCTGCTGCCTGCCTGCGTGTGGCTGAGCATGAGCTAGGCCGGTGGTTGAGGCGTTGGTCGTTGGCATATTGCCAAAAAGGGTCCCGTGTCTTTCCATCTCTTTCGTTTTGGTTGGTGCCTACTTTTCGTTTCACATGTATGTATGCCCCGAAGGGGCAAAGGCGCATGATTCATGGCATACTATCATTCATGCCCACTGTAATGCAGAGTACTCTAATATGTTCTCCATATTTGTGATTTATGTATACTATTGCTTCAAGACATGGCTTGATCGAGGCCGAGGCCGGCGCGTGTAGGCGCGGACAGGCGTTAGAATAATCTGAGGTGTATGTCGATTCGTCAAAGACAAGCAATCACATTATGACTCTGTCCTGAAATGGCAGGCAATTGCGCTCAGAGTAAGATGGAAATGGCTCAAGAGGACCGATGCCCAACGCCCATGGCAAGGACTGCCTTTGATGAAGGATGATGATGCTAAAGAGGTGTTTGATGCGTTGGTCAATACGAGCGGGTGCTTTTCTGGAAGGACGGGTGGATTTATGGAGTGGCGGCAGCGGACATTGCACCATTAGTGGTCGCCTTGGTCCCGGCCAGGACGGCAAATAGACGCACGATGCATCAGGCACTCGATGACGCGAGCTGGACACATGACTTTGAGGCAAACACCTCCTTCACGGCCCTCATACAGCTCATGCATCTTGGTCATGCGATTAACACGGTGGTGAGGGATCCGGATCAACCAGATAGTTTCACTTGGCCACTCACGACGACGGGCTCCTACTCGGCCAAATCGGTCTATCACTACCTCTGCTCCGAGCTGACCAGATCGCCCACTGCGGATTGCACTTGGAGAAGCTGGGCACCGCTCAAATGCAAGCTATTCGTCTGGCTTGCCTTACAGAACAGATTGTGGATGTCGGACAGGAGAGCCAGGCACGGGCTACAAGGCCAACCGTCGGCCTGCTATACGTGCTTGCAGGCGGAGGATAATGTGGAACACATCCTGGCAAACTGCACCTATGCCCAGGAAGTGTGGCACGGAGTGTTCGGCCTTCTTCAGATTAACGTGCAAGGGCCACTAGAGGCGGATGAGTTCACGGAGTGGTGGCTCGCAGCGTGCACGGGTTTCAATGAAGCTGACCGAAGAGGTTTTGACACGATGGTGACAGCAGTAGCATGGGCCCTGTGGAAGCAGAGGAACACTAGAGTATTCAGTAGGACCAATGAGCACAAGACGGCGTTCGACCTTCCATTCATGATCCTGGATGAAATCGCTGAGTGAAAGATGGCGGGTGTGGGCGTCGGAGGACTACAACGCTTTTGTGAGAAGTTAGTTTAGGATAGTGAGGCGTTGGTGTCCCGTGTGTTGTATCGTCCTTCGTGTTCGCACCTAGGACGCAATCTTGTAATTATACTTCTCTCTTCTGTAAATCTATGGTATGCCATTGACGTACTCTCGAAAAAACATTATGACTTTGTTTATCGGTTTCGTTCTTCAGCATTGAAAATGAAATCAGGGGCGTGCCCCTCAATTTGGAAATAAAATCACATGAGCATGAACAACGAAACCGAAATTTGATAACGAGGTTGATCAACATGGCTACATCTCTCAGACATGACTACAGACGCTCCTCCCATTTATGAAGCAACATATTACAATCGACGATAAGCCCGTCGAGGCCATCAAACAGGCCTTTGACCATCCGTCATGATCGGTCTGGTCACCCCTAATACATGTGATGTACCATCCCTCTTGTAATCTTTGTCTAGCCCGCCATCTTATGTCTAGTCTAAATAAAGGCCTACCAGCTTATGTCTAGCCAAATCCTATTCGGCACCTTAAGCGCCGAATATAGGCATTATGGTACACGGCGCACACCCTCCCCGTACGCTAGGTTTCGATAGCGGGCCGGCCCATATGATCGTTCTTTGTTTCTATAAAAGAGAAAAAGTGCGCGCCAGCCGGATTCGAACCAGCGACTGGATTCTAAAGACTTCAACGCCATAACCACCCGACCAACGAACCTTAAGTGTCAAAGAGTGGTTTGTTTGGCCTTTTCTTCTTTTTTATTTTCTTCTATGTCCCTTTTACATTTTTCTCAAAGTTGCGAACTTTTTTTTGCGAAAGAAATTCGTGAACCTTTTTCCTGATAGTAGATGAACTTTTTTCAAAGGCGATGAACTTTTTTTCAAATTCGTGAACATTTCTCAAAATTGATAAACTTTTTTCAAAATCGATGAACTTTTTTTCAAATTTGTGAACTTTTTTTCTGGAAAGTGGGTGAACTTTTTCAAAATCAATGAACTTTTTTCAAATTTAATGAACTTTTTCCAAATTCAATGAACTTTTTTCAAAATTTTCTGGACTTTTTTCATAATCCCGAACTTTTTTCAAATCTGGCGAACTTTTATTTCAACTTCGATGAACTTTTTTCGATGAACTTTTTTCAAATCCGATGAACTTTTCTTCAAAATCGATGAACTTTTTTCGTATTCGATGATTTTTTTTCAAAATTGATGAACTTTTTTTGAATACGATGAACTTTTTTTTGAATCCGATGAACCTTTTTTCAAATCCGATGAAGTTTTCTTCAAAATCGATGAACTTTTTTTCATATTCGATGAACTTTTTTAAATTTGATGAACTTTTTTCAAATTTGATGAACTTTTTTTCGTATTCAATGATTTTTTTCAAAATTGATGAACTTTTTTGCAAATTCGGTGAACTTTTTTTCGAATTCGATGAACTTTTTCCTAAGAACCAGAGTATGTACTGTAGAAAACCGGTTGGTTTTTTCCTAAGAGAAATCATGACATAATGTAGCAATTCTCGAGAAGAGAAAAAAAAGTGATCAAGCGTGCTGCGTGAACCAGCGATCGAGCGATCGAGTGGGCGGCTAGCGAGCGGGAGCCAGCGCGCGTTGCTGGGCCAAGCCCATGCAAGCGACGCAGCGGGCGCTGGGTTCGCTAGCGGGCGCTGAAGGCGCTGGCGAGGAGCTCTCTTATGTCTAATCTAAATAAGGTCACAACCAGATCGGAAGCAGGCCAAACTTGGGCCCCAGCAAGCTGTTAACCCATTTGTGTCAGCCTGCCACACTCCTCCATTTTTCTCACGTCGGGCCGTATCCAACAGGCCACATTGGCATTACCCAATGCGACCGTGAATCCTATTGGACGCCCGTGTGCGGCAAGCTGCCGAGGAAACGCTCACAGCTGTTTCCGTTCGCGTGCATGTTGGGCCGGCCCACTACGGGTTCGCATGCTTCTTTTTCGTTCGCTGCTTTTCTTTCGTTAGTTTTTTTTCTTCCATGTTTTGGTTTTCTTTGTTGTTTTTTTCTTCTGGTTTTGTTCCGGTTTTCTTCTTCTAGTTTTGTTTATGTTTCTTCTGGTTTGGTTTTCTCTTGTTTCTCTTCTGGTTTTTGGTTTTTGTCCTGTTTTCCTCTTTTGGTTTTGGTTTTTTTTCTTTCGGTTTTGTTTTTTCAACGAATATACAAATGCTCAATATGTTTCTTAATTTTGTTCACTGTATATATTACATAATGTTCAGTGTGTATTCGTAAATTGTTCAACGTTCTTTTACAAATGTTCAGTGCGTATCCGAAAATTGTTCAGCGTGTATATTCATATTTTCAAAAAAGTTCATCGTGTATTATTTAAAATGTTCAACTTATTTAAGAAAATGTTCAACGGATATTGCAAAATGTTCAACGGATATACAAAATACTTTATGCATACTTTAAAAAAAGAATTCAACAGAGTATGTACTTAGACGTTCGAGCCTTTGATTATCACAACAGGTCGCAGCTTCTGTTGGTTAGCAACGCTAGCTGAATGAATGGAGGTCTAGGAGCTCTCAATGCGACCCGCATCGACTTCTGCGTGAGGTTCGCATGCAGGGCCGACCCACGGAACCGTGGCCGCGTCACGCGTGTCTTTTTTCCATTTCACCTATTTATATATATTTACAATATATATATATATATTATAAAAAATTGCTGGGTTTTTCTATACGTATTACCCGCGTATTAAATAATGTAAATGTATTGTAAAATGATGTTCGGTCAGCCTTTAAAAATATGTTTGTACCATTATTAAAAAAAAGGTATGTGACATTGCCAAAAACTTCACATGATTCCAAAAATGGATATGACATTTAATAATAACGTTATATAATGTTAAAAAATCATGAAATGTAAAAAATGTTTGTACCATTTTAAAAAAGTTAAATTTTTAAACAATGTTCACGTCTTTGAATCAACATGTTTGTGACATTATTAAAAACAATGTTTATCCAATTTATAAAACTGTTCACATACTTTAAAAATAATGTTTTGTATCATAAAAAAATTAACATGTATTCAAAAACATTTCAGAACAAGTACTTCAAAAAAATAACCATGTACTTAAAATATTAAACATATATAAGAAAATATTTTATATGTACACGAAAAATGTACAACATGTATGGGAAAAAGTAGGCATCAAAACATATATTTGAAGAAAATTACTCATGTATTAAACATAGTAAACATTTATGATTGTGTTCCTGATGTATACAAAAATGTAAAATGTGTATGAAATTTAGATATATGTTGAACAAAAAAAATAAGAAAATTATTGAAAACCAAAAAAATGGAAACAGGAAACCAAAAATACCTAATAATGAATAACCAAAGAAAACCTCCGAAAAAACGCTCTACAAATAGTGGGAAAATAGGGAGAAAAAGAACTAGTGCTCTGATACAATGATGGGCTGGCCTGATAGGGTAACGATGTAGGCGATACATAGCGCCGACGTTAACTACTGGCTCACCAGCTTATGTGTGACGCCCCAAGAACGGTGCTTCAGGTGTCTTCCATGATTTTCGGGTTTCGTCATGTGAATTGTTTGGTTCGTTGCATTCATCATTGCATCATGTGCATTGCATTATGTCATCATGCAACCCGTTTTAATACTCAACTAAATAAATTGCATGGATCTTCGGTCCATTTAAATCGAGGGAGTTCACACGATGATTCTCTTTATAACATATACTCCCATTATTATTAGGGAGCTATAATAAATATTCCATTCGCATGGAATCGACCCAAACAAATTTGCATTTTAAATCTCTTCCGTTTCCAGATTCTAGAGTCCTTATCTCATCTCTTTTGGTCTCCATGTATATTGCTTCCAAATTCAAATAGTTTGAGTGTTATTCAAACTTATTTGAATTTGTATATTCTAAACTCTCTTTGACCTTTTTTTCTTTAAATTCTCTATATTTTCCTGTCTCGAGGAAAATATGTTGCGTGCGGGAATTCCACTCCTACCCTTCCATTCTTTTCCTCTAAGTTTGCCTATTCTAAAAATTAAAAAAGGAAAGAATTTGGAGGGGGGGAGAGCCAGCAGCCAGGCCGACCTGCTTCACCGAGGCCCAGCAGGCCCATCTATCCCCCGTTTAACCCTAGGCCCAGCCGAACCATCTCCCTTGAACCCCTCCTCCTCCTCCGTTCTTCCAAGCGCCGCCAGGAGAGCGCCGCACGCGCACGCAGCCGAGCTCGATCCCCTCGATCCCCCATCTCCTCGACCCCCCTCGTTCTCCTCCCGAACCGCAGCCTCTGCCCGATCCTCACCCTCTCCCTCTCGTCCTCATCCAGCGCCGCACGCGCACACATCGCCTCCTCCTCCATCCTCTGCTGCAGCCTCGCGCGCCCAAGGCCCCGAGCAGGAGCGTCGTCCTTGTCTCCTCGCGACCTCGAGCATGTCCTCGCTCGCGCCTCCTCTGTTCCCATGGCGATGCCACCCGGCCCCAGCCACCAGTGCGCCATGACAAGCCCCGCCGCCATGTCCGGTCGCTGCCGGCGACCACGACCAGCGCCAGCCTCGACCTCCTTCCTCACACGCGGCCCACCTCCTTCATCTCCTGCGCGCCCACGCCGCCGCCCATCCATGGCCGCTGCGCAGCCCCGATGCCCGTGCACCCCTGCAGCCTCGCCTCCGGCCGCGCGGTCCCAACCGAAGCCGCCGCTGCCGTTCAGGTCGACCCCGGCCTCGACTTTCCCCTCCTGCGGCTCCTCTGCCTCCGCACGCGTCCAGCCGTAGGCCTCCGTGCCTTCATCCCGCCGCTACCGACCACTCTGGACCTTGCACATCATGTTTGACCTAAGGAGACCGACACCGCCGGCTAGACCAAGGATGCCCGAACCAGTGACCGAAACGCGTAAGTACCACTACTTCCACAACGACCGATGTTCGCCAAGTACACCTTCGGATGGCCAAGTTTCTTTTCAAAACGTACGACTACTCGGCGTTGCGCCAAGTACCCCGATGGACGGAGCCCTCGGATCCATCAAGTTCGTCTATGAATCGAGAACAACTACCGTCTCCGAAGAACCGTGTAACGGAACCGTCAAGTTTAACTATGACTCGTGTATGACTACGCGGGATTCCTCGGACGCCAAGTTCAACGATGCATCAAATTCCTCGCCGTGACCCCGAACATCTACGGAAACTCGTGCAACGATAAACATGTACCACTACCATCACCGAGATTGCGAGAACCTCTACCGCCGACCCTAGAGCATGCGAGAACGACTACTTCCACTACGAACGTCCCGAGAACGTCTACTTCCCCTACACCCCATCGAACTCGAACCGCTCCGATAACGCACGCTTCGAAGGTATAACCCTGAGACGACCGCCCGTGAACGAATGCATGTATGATGTATGAGATGCTCGTGCTTGCACCGTGCTCGAATTGTCAGTGCACGTTGCCCCACTTTTGCCTTGTCACCGACATGTGGAAACCCGGTTACCGGGATCACCCCACCATCTTGCATGACACGCTCACGTCACTTTTCCTTTTGCACCGGTATCTCCATGAGCTACCGGAACCGATATGTTGCCGTGGCGCCATTTTTGATTCGTTGCCGTGGCACCCCTTTCGTTTCCGCCACGATGACTAATGCTTCATAAAATGCTCTTATCAACATTTTCATAAAACTTCCATAAACTTGCACATGTCATCCGCATTATGATAACAACATTTAAATGGTTAAAAGTGTTGTTTGCTTAAATTGCTAATGCACATGAGGATTTACCGGAATTGTTGTTTGATGTTTCCGGCCTCATTTAAAATGCCTAGTGGTGTATTTTACTCATGTTTCACCTCTTGCCATGTTTAATAACATTTAATATTGTTGGGTACATAAACGAGAGAGAACTAAATAATTGGTGTGGTGTTCCGTCAATATGCAACTTGTTGCATATTGAGCTCCACTTAACTTGTAGTTTTGGTTGTGCCCTTTGCCATGCCATGCATATTGAAACCGGACATGCATCATACTTGGTTGTGCATCATGTCATGTTTATGTGGTGGTTGTTTACTATGTTGCTTGCTTCTTTTCGGTTTGCTTCTCTCGTTAGCTTCGGTTCCGTTCCGGAGTTGTGAAGATTTATTCGACTACGTCCGTTTGTCTTCTTCATGGGCTCGTTCTTCTTCCTTGATGGATCTCAGGCAAGATGATCATACCCTCGAAATCACTTCTATCTTTGCTTGCTAGTTGCTCGATCTATTGCTATGCCGCGTTACCTATCACTTGCTATATCATGCCTCCCATATTGCCATGTCAAGCCTCTAACCCTCCTTTCCTAGCAAACCGTTGTTTGGCTATGTTACCGCTTTGCTCAGCCCCTCTTATAGCGTTGCTAGTTGCACGTGAAGATGAAGTTTGTTCCATGTTGGAACATGGATATGTTTGGGATATCACAATATCTCTTATTTAATTAATGCATCTATATAGATGGTAAAGGGTGGAAGGCTCGGCCTTATGCCTGGTGTTTTGTTCCACTCTTGCCGCCCTAGTTTCCGTCATACCGGTGTTATGTTCCTTGATTTTGCGTCCCTTACGCAGTTGGGTGTTATGGGAACCCCTCGACAGTTCGCTTTGAGTAAAACTCCTCCAGCAAGGCCCAACCTTGGTTTTTACATTTGCCTAACAACATGTCACCTTCCCTTGGGTTCTGCAGACTCAAGGGTCATCTTTATTTTAACCCCTCAGGCCGGTGCTTGTCTAAGTGTTGGTCCGAACTAGAGCACCGTGCGGGACCGTCCTTTGGCAACTTGGGTTATGTTGGTACCTGTAAGCTTAGCTTATCTGGTGTTGCCCTGAGAACGAGATATGTGCAGCTCCTATCGGGATGTCGGCGCATCAGGCGGGCTTGCTGGTCTTGTTTTACCATTGTTGAAATGTCTTGTAACCGGGATTCCGAGACTGATCGGGTCTTCTCGTGAGAAGGAATATCCTTCGTTGACCGTGAGAGCTTGTGATGGGCTAAGTTGGGACACCCCTGCAGGGTTTTGAACTTTCGAAAGTCGTGCCCGCGGTTATGGGCAGATGGGAATTTGTTAATGTCCGGTTGTAGAGAACTTGACACTTGACTTAATTGAAATGCATCAACCGCGTGTGTAGCCGTGATGGTCTCTTTCCGGCGGAGTCCGGGAAGTGAACACTATTCTTGTGTTAAACTTGAACGTAAGTAGTTTCAGGATCACTTCTAGTTCACGACCGTTGCGTTGCTTCTCTTCTCGCTCTTATTTGTGTATGTTAGCCACCATATATGCTTAGTGCTTTGCTGCAGCTCCACCTCACTACCCTTTCCTACCCATAAGACTAAATAGTCTTGATCTCGCGGGTGTGAGATTACTGAGTCCTCGTGACTCACAGATACTTCCAAACAGTTGCAGGTGCCGATGATACCAGTGCAGGTGACGCAACAAAGCTTAAGTGGGAGCTCGATGAAGATCTTGATCGCTGTGTGGTGTCTTTTCCGGTTGATCAATAGTGAAGCCCAGTTGGGACGATCGGGGATCTAGCATTAGGGGTGGTCTTCTTTTATTTTGGTTCCGTAGTCGGACATTTGTTTGTACCTTGGTTGAGGTATGATATATTTATGTATTGCGTGAAGTGGCGATTGTAAGCCGACTCTTTATCCCTTTCTTATCCAGTACATGAGATGTGTAAAGATTACCCCTCTTGCGACATGCCTACCATGCGGTTATGCCTTTAAGTCGTGCCCCGACACGTGGGAGATATAGCCGCATCGTGGGTGTTACAAGTTGGTAATCAGAGCCTTCCCTGACTTAGGAGCCCCCTGCTTGATCGAATCGCTGATGTTGTTGAGTCTAGAAGAAAATGTTTTGAGTCTTAGGATTAGATATATCGGAGAGTAGGATTCTTTTTACTCCTCAGTCCCTTCGTCGCTCTAGTGAGGCCTCTTGACGTAGAGTTTTGACTCTTCTCTCCTCAAATTTCACTAAAAAAAATTTAGGATCACACGGGTATCTTGGAATCGTTCTGATGGTTTTGTGACGAGAACATTGTTCTTGGTGCCTCCTGACATTTAGGGGTTGTGGTAGTGTCCCGGGGAGTTGAGCTCCGAGGTGTTGTCGTCACAATTTTATCGTTGTAGTTCTGGAATACCTGAGTTCGCCGACATCGAAAATCTCTTTTATGCAATTGTTGGTGAGATAACCTCGACGCCACCCAGTACTGGGGCGGGAGTTCGGGAGTATTGCCATAACTCGTATAACAAATGCTTTTCGAAGGTTGAGGTACACGATTTCCGAAGGTTTCTTGGTTATGTGTTGAAGGATGGATACAGCTGGATGTAGGAATTGTTAGTTTGGGTGAGATATTATGCTTCCCATGTATCCCCAACACCTGATTGCATAACCAGAAAGTTTCGGGAGTTTATAAGTGGGAATTCAAGTATATCGTAGGATATCTTTCCAACAAACACATGATATGATATGGGATCTATCATATATTTTTTCCGGCTTATTCTGCAAGCCAATCCTTGTTTTGTTTTGAGTTGTGGTATTCGAGTTGCTTCAAAGTCAAATGTGGATTCCATACCTTTCCTAAGCGGTGTTCTCATATTTCTATGTGAATACTAATCCTTCGTGACCATCAAGATTGTCTTGTCATTTCTTTTCCAACCAGTTCGCTTCTCGTCAAGATGATCCTATCATTTTCCCCATTCGCGAGATCAAATTTCAGTTCTTCTCAAAGGTGTTTGCTTCATCTGTCCCCAAGTTGCCTTTGTTTTCCCGCCCTCCCACCCTTTTCCTTGAAGGACTCGAATTTCTTAATCAAGTATCCATCTTATAGATGTGAAGTCTCTCCATTCTTTTCCGTCAATGTTCTTATCAGGTGATTCTCAGGAAGATACTAAGGGAGCTTCAAGTTCATCATTCTCCATTCTTTTCTTCTTTGGTGGGTTCAATTCAAGCTTTGTTGATCATATCCTTTTCCTCGTTCCAAATGCTTTCCCATGCCGGTGCACCTCTTAATCATTCCCCGCTTGCTATTCAATTGTTCCGGAGTGCTGAAGATATCTCGAAGATTCATGTTTCCACTCTGTATTCAATTCGAACTATTTCGAGGTTGTTATCTCATTCAAGCCATTTAATTCAGCCGGTGCAATCTTTCTTTTAAATCATTTAACGGTGTATCTTTTGAGTGGGCCCTAATCCACAGGTTTTTTCCCAGGATCTTACCTGACTCTTCTAATTTTTCCCGGAGATAACCTCAAATTCTTTTCCAAGTTTGACGTAAGAATGAATTATCATCAGTCATATGTCTTTCTCCAAGATCTTCCAAATTCTTTTCATCGTTGGTTCAACCTTTCTAATTTTCATTCCAGGGTGTCTCAACAATTCTTGGTGGTGTTTCTTGTCATCATTCTCGGATTTTGAAGACCGAAGAAGAGTCTCTCTTCAATCATATCTGTTCTCTTGAAGATTCATGGTTCTAGCGTTATGCCATCCTCTCGTAATTGTTTCCTATTGTGAAAATTCTTTTCAACCATCCGGAGCAACTCAGGTGTCTTTTCAATTTGATTCTCCGGAGACCATCATTTCGGGTTTATCCATTCTCATCTTTCAGCTCTCGTTCTCCAAATCTTACCGGTGCATCATTCAAGTATTCTCTGATCAGCTCGTGATCTGTTCGTTCTCTTGTATCAAATTCTCTCTTGTATCTTCGTTCATTTTCTAATTCTTCCCGGTGTTTCGCTATTTTTTCTTCATTCGTTTTCAATTCTTACGGCGGTTCGTTCAAGATTTCTTTTCCTTTGTTATCATATCAATTCATACGTTCTTTCCAAATCCTACCGGTGGTTCGTTGAAGACCTTCTCAAGGTTGCGCTATGTCTTTCCCCAATCCTTTCTATGAGAATAAGTAGTATGCCAAATCCGTTGCTTGTCATCAATTTAAATTGGTGAAGGATACGCATAACATAATTCTTATTCTTCTTTCATCTAAGTGATTAATTCCTTCCTTCGGAGTTTGTTCATGATGAATAAATTCTCGCTTTCAATTGTTTCATCTTTTCTTTTCCCGGAGTTCCAAGCTATCGTCATCACGAAGATCCATCTAAATCATTCCAAGGCTTCACCTTGTGTTTTCAACATCTCTCTCTTTTTATCATCATTTTTTACCGGAGTTCTTCATGGAGGCTCTACATGGTGGTTCGTCAGGGTTCTTTTCATTCTTCAATTGTCCTCAAGATTTCTCTCAAAGTTACGATCCGCCAAGATATACTCTAAAATAAACATGGTGTTCCACACATGTTTTGTTTTGAGGAGGTCAAGCTTTCTTCATCTTGTATTCTGAAGTTCAATCCCTTCTACCTTATCTTTTGAGGTGGTGTTATGTCATTCTTGACAATTTCTTGATGTTTCTTGATTCACAAGTTCAGGAATGAGACATTTAAACCCATCATTTTATTCCTTGGAGTTATCTTGGTATATATTTCACCTAAAGCCTTCCATTGGGAATGTTGCTCTTTGTGATGATTACCTATGATCCAAGTTTCTTACCACCTCGGTGAAAGAAGCTTTCTATCTTTTCTAGCTCTCAACAAATCTTTTGCCCGTGAGTGGCAGGTTGTCACCTCATAATTTTGAGATGTATTCCATAAGCCCATATCAAGCTTATCCTTTTCGTTGTTGATAATCCAACAACTCCGTTCTAGCATTTTTTTTAAGCGTGCTCTCTCAATATCTTATTTCCCTCCGTTCATTTCATTCCATTCTTTCTTTCTTCCGGAGGCTTTGTGATGTTGCTCTCTTCACTCATCATCTCGAATTGTGAGGATCGTATTCTTTTCATGCTTATCCATTTAACTGGAGTGTTGTGTCCTCTGCTCAAGTTCTTTTCATCTTATCAAGTCTTGCATCTCTTTTCAACCAGAGTGCTGTCCGAATTTGGTTCTTTGTTGTTCATCCTTTCTGATGGAGATTGTCAACTTCGTTCAACTTCGTTGTATTCTTCCTCGAAATGGTTTAACCTTTCAATGCTCTTTGGTTTCGCTCTTTTGTTAAAGAAGCAACTTAGTTTTACCTATTCCTCTTCCTTTTTTTCTCTCCGGTGCCATCCTAGATCTCGGGACGAGATCCTCTCGTAGTGGTGGAGTGTTGTGACGCCCCAAGACCGGAGCTTCAGGTGCCTTCCATGATTTCTGGGTTTCGTCGTGTGAATTGTTTGGTTCGTTGCATTCATCATTGCATCATGTGCATTGCATCATGTCATCATGCAACCCGTTTTAATACTCAACTAAATAAATTGCATGGATCTTCGGTCCATTTAAACCGAGGGAATTCACATGGTGATTCTCTTTATAACATATACTCCCATTATTATTAGGGAGCTATAATAAATATTCCATTCGCATGGAATTGACCCAAACAAACTTGCATTTTAAATCTCTTCCGTTTCCAGATTCTAGAGTCCTTATCTCATCTCTTTTGGTCTCCATGTATATTGCTTCCAAATTCAAATAGTTTGAGTGTTATTCAAACTTATTTGAATTTGTATATTCTAAACTCTCTCTGACCTTTTTTTCTTTAAATCCTCTATATTTTCCTGTCTCGAGGAAAATATGTTGCGTGTGGGAATTCCACTCCTACACTTCCATTCTTATCCTCTAAGTTTTTCCTATTCTAAAAATTAAAAAAGGAAAGAATTTGGAGGGAGAGAGAGCCAGCAGCCAGGTCGGCCTGCTTCCCCGAGGCCCAGCAGGCCCATCTATCCCCCGTTTAACCCTAGGCCCAGCCGAACCATCTCCCTCGAACCCATCCTCCTCCTTCGTTCTTCCAAGCGCCGCCAGGAGAGCGCCGCACGCGCACGCAGCCGAGCCCGATCCCCTCGATCCCCCATCTCCTCGATCCCCCTCGTTCTCCTCCCGAACCGCAGCCTCTGCCCGATCCTCACCCTCTCCCTCTCGTCCTCATCCAGCGCCACCACACACACATCGCCTCCTCCTCCATCCTCTGTTGCAGCCTCGCGCGCCCAAGGCCCCGAGCAGGAGTGTCGTCCTTGTCTCCTCGCGACCTCGAGCATGTCCTCGCTCGCTCCTCCTCTGTTCCCATGGCGATGCCGCCCGGCCCCAGCCACCGGTGCACCATGACAAGCCCCGCCGCCGTGTCCGGTCACTGCCGGCGACCACGACCAGTGTCGGCCTTGACCTCCTTCCTGACACGCGGCCCGCCTCCTTCATCTCCTCCGCGCCCACGCCGTCGCCCATCCATGGCCACTATGCAGCCCCCACGCTCGTGCACCCCTGCAGCCTCGCCTCTGGCCGCGCGGTCCCAACCAAAGCCACCACTGCCGTTCAGGTCGACCCCAGCCTCGACTTTCCCCTCCCGCGGCTCCTCTGCCTCCGCACGCGTCCAGTCATAGGCCTCCGTGCCTTCATCCTGCCGCTGCCGGCCACTCTAGCCCTTTTACATCATGTTTGACCCAAGGAGACCGACACAGCCGGCTAGACCAAGGATGCCCGAACGAGTGTTGACCGAAATGCCTAAGTACCACTACTTCCACGATGACCGTTGTTCACCAAGTACACCTTCGGATGGCCAAGTTCCTTTTCAAAACGTACGACTACCCGGCGTTGCACCAAGTACCCCGATGGCCGGAGCCCTCGGATCCATCAAGTTCGTCTATGAATAGAGAACAACTACCGTCTCCGAAGAACCGTGTAACGGAACCGTCAAGTTCGACTATGACTCGTGTACGACTACGCGGGATTCCTCGGACGCCAAGTTCAACGATGCATCAAGTTCCTCGTCGTGACCCCGAACATCTACTTAAACTCGTGCAACGATAAACATGTACCACTACCGTCGCCGAGATCGCGAGAACATCTACCGTCGACCCTAGAGCATGCGAGAACGACTACTTCTACTACGAACGTCCCGAGAACGTCTACTTCCCCTACACCGCATCAAACTCGAACCGCTCCGATAACACACGCTTCGAAGGTATAACTCCGAGACGACCGCCCGTGAACGAATGCATGTGTGATGTATGAGATGCTCGTGCTTGCACCGTGCTCGAATTGTCAATGCACGTTGCCCCACTTTTGCCTTGTCACCGACATGTGGAAACCCGGTTACCGGGATCACCCCACCATCTTGCATGACATGCTCACGTCACTTTTCCTTTTGCACCGGTATCTCCATGAGCTACCGGAACTGATATGTTGTCGTGGCACCATTTTCGTATTCGTTGCCGTGGCACCCCTTTTGTTTCCGCCACGATGACTAATGCTTCATAAAATGCTCTTATCAACATTTTCATAAAACTTGCATAAACTTGCACATGTCATCCGCATCATGATAACAACATTTAAATGGTTAAAAGTGTTGTTTGCTTAAATTGCTAATGCACATGAGGATTTACCGAAATTGTTGTTTGATGTTTTCGGCCTCATTTAAAATGCCTAGTGGTGTATTTTACTCATGTTTTCACCTCTTGCCATGTTTAACAACAATTATTATTTCTGGGTACATAAACGACAGAGAACTAAATAATTGATGTGGTGTTCCATCAATATGCAACTCGTTGCATATTGAGCTCCACTTAACTTGTAGTTTTGGTTGTGCCCTTTGTCATGCCATGCATATTGAAACCGGATATGCATCATACTTGGTTGCGCATCATGTCATGTTTATGTGGTGGTTGTTTACTATGTTCCTTGCTTCTTTCCGGTTTGCTTCTCTCGTTAGCTTCGGTTCCGTTCCGGAGTTGTGAGGATTCGTTCGACTACGTCCGTTTGTCTTCTTCATGGGCTCGTTTTTCTTCCTTGCGGGATCTCAGGCAAGATGACCATACCCTCGAAATCACTTCTATCTTTGCTTGCTAGTTGCTCGCTCTATTGCTATGCCGCGTTACCTACCACTTGCTATATCATGCCTCCCATATTGCCATGTCAAGCCTCTAACTCTCCTTTCCTAGCAAACCGTTGTTTGGCTATGTTACCGCTTTGCTCAGCCCCTCTTATAGCGTTGCCAGTTGCAGGTGAAGATGAAGTTTGTTCCATGTTGGAACATGGAT
Organism: Triticum dicoccoides; assembly: GCF_002162155.2. Classification (NCBI taxonomy): domain Eukaryota; kingdom Viridiplantae; phylum Streptophyta; class Magnoliopsida; order Poales; family Poaceae; genus Triticum; species Triticum dicoccoides. Next base: position 547,476,019 of record NC_041392.1, on the reverse strand, counting down.
ATGTTTGGGATATCACAATATCTCTTATTTAATTAATGCATCTATATACCTGGTAAAGGGTGGAAGGCTAGGCCTTATGCCTGGTGTTTTGTTCCACTTTTGCCGCCCTAGTTTCCGTCATACCGGTGTTATGTTCCTTGATTTTGCGTCCCTTACGCAGTTGGGTGTTATGGGAACCCCTCGACAGTTCGCTTTGAATAAAACTCCTCCAGCAAGGCCCAACCTTAGTTTTACATTTGCCTAACAACCTGTCACCTTCCCTTGGGTTCTACAGACTCAAGGGTCATCTTTATTTTGACCCCCCGGGCCAGTGCTTGTCTAAGTGTTGTTCCGAACTAGAGCACCGTGCGGGACCGTCCCTTGGCAACTTGGGTTATATTGGTACCTGTACGCTTAGCTTATCCGGTGTTGCCCTGAGAACGAGATATGTGCAGCTCCTATCGGGATGTTGGCGCATCGAGCAGGCTTGCTGGTCTTGTTTTACCATTGTCGAAATGTCTTGTAACCGGGATTCCGAGACTGGTCGGGTCTTCTCGGGAGAAGGAATATTCTTCGTTGACCGTGAGAGCTTGTGATGGGCTAAGCTGGGACACTCCTGCAGGGTTTTGAACTTTCTAAAGCCGTGCCCGCGGTTATGGGCAGATGGGAATTTGTTAATGTCCGGTTGTAGAGAACTTGACACTTGACTTGATTAAAATGCATCAACCATGTGTGTAGCCGTGATGGTCTCTTTCCGGCGGAGTCCGAGAAGTGAACACGGTTCTTGTGTTATGCTTGAACGTAAGTAGTTTCAGGATCACTTCTTGATCACTTCTAGTTCACGACCGCTGTGTTGCTTCTTTTCTCGCTCTTATTTGCGTATGTTAGCCACCATATATACTTAGTGTTTTGCTGCAGCTCCACCTCACTACACTTTCCTACCCATAAGCTTAAATAGTCTTGATCTCGCGGGTGTGAGATTGCTGAGTCCTTGTGACTCACAGATACTTCCAAACAGTTGCAGGTGCCGATGATACCAGTGCAGGTGTCGCAACAGAGCTTAAGTGGGAGCTCGATGAAGATCTTGATCGCTGTGTGGTGTCTTTTCTGGTTGATCAGTAGTGGAGCCTAGTTGGGACGATCGGGGATCTAGCATTAGGGGTGGTCTTCTTTTATTTTGGTTCCGTAGTCGGACCTTTGTTTGTACCTTGGTTGATGTATGATATATTTATGTATTGCATGAAGTGGTGATTGTAAGCCGACTCTTTATCCCTTTCTTATTCAGTACATGGGATGTGTAAAGATTACCTCTCTTGCGACATGCCTACCATGCGGTTATGCCTCTAAGTCGTGCCTCGACACGTGGGAGATATAGCCGCATCGTGGGTGTTATATTATGTCTAGTCTAAGGGCCTGTTTTGAAACTCTCCCGCTTCTAAAAACTCTCCAAATTTAGCTTCTGTTTGTAGCTTCTTGCTCCACGCAGCGAATCACGCCCGTTCGGCAGCGTCGCTCGCTTCACCATCGTTAGCTTGGGCTGAAATAGTTGGTTGGTTTGTCTTAGCACCATAATGGGCCGACTAAAGGCAGCCCAGTTCGCAAACGAGCGAGACAACACGGTCGATCAAGAAGGAGGGCTCGATCCTGTGGGCGAGAGTGGTTGTGTCGAGGAGTCAGCGTGAATCTTTTTGGCGGTGGCAAACTCTCGTAAACGGGTGCAACTCCAGCTTCTGTTAAACGCGGAGCTCTGCTGACTTTGCTTCTCAAAATTGCATGGGAGGGAGGCTGAGCTTCCCTAAGCTAGCTTCTTCCGTCGAAATCGTTCGGCTCGGCTCTGCTCAAGAATTTCGTCAAGCGTGGAGCGGGAGGAGATAAGAACAGGCCCTAAATAAAGCCGCAACCAGATCGCCAACAGAGCAAACTTGGGCCACCTACCACACTCCTCCATTTTTTCGCACGTCGCGCTGTATCGAGGGGACCTCCTATCGGGCGCATAACACGTTGTGAACGAAGCGAGTGTGCACCCCCCGCACCCCCGTTTGCGCCCTCTTGGGCCGGCCCATGTGCGAGCTAGGAAGCCGCCTGCTTTTTCCCCCTTCTTTTCCTTTTATTTTTTTCTTTTTCATTAATTCAGGATATTAAAAAGTTCTAATTTCTGAAAAAATTGCTAATATTCAACAAAACAATCCTGAATTAAAAAATAAATAAATGATTTCAAACAATGTTTGGGAACTCGGAAAATGTTCACGTTTTAAGAGAATGTTCACAAATTTGTAAAAAAAAGTTTTCATGAATTTTAAAAATGTCATGATTTCGAAATTGTTCGTGAATTGATAAAATGTCTGCGAATTCAAATTTTTTAATGAATTTCCAGAAAATGTTCATGATTGCAGAAAAATGTTCTTGAATTTAAAAAAGGTTGATAATATCAAAAAATGTTCACGGATTCGGAAACATGTTCATGATTTAAGAGAGTATTGAAAAATTTCTAAAAAAATGTTCGCGAGTTTAAAAAAGGTTCACGATTTTTCAATAATGTTCGTCAGTTTTAAAAATATTTCACTGTTTCAAAAAAAATGTTCATGAATCTGTAAAAGCAAAATCATGATTTAAAAAATGTTCATGTATTTCGAAATGTTCATCAATTCATAAAAGTTCAAGATTTTTTTCGAATTTAAAAGATTTCCCCAATTTCAAAAAACAAGAATAAAAATAAAAACTAAAAAAGAAAACAAAATTGAAAAAGGAAAAGGAAGAAAAATCAGAAATACAATTAAAATAAAAACGGAAAACCCCGGTTCAGGCAAAACCGGTTGGGCAGAATCACGGAAAGCGGCCTTAACGAAATGGGCGAGCTTAACACGTGAATACTTTTTGGAGTTTATGATTTTTTTGGAAATGGAAACATTTTTTGAAATTCTGAACATCTTTCGAAAAGTTGTGATAATTTTGAACAAGAAATTACGAGCTGAAAAACAAGAAGTTTTTTAAATTCCCGCACAATTTTCTAAATATGCGAACATTTTTTGAATTTTTGAACAATTTCTGAAATCACAACATTTTTTGAAATTCTAAATATATTTTTCAGATCGTGGGCATTTTTTGAAAACTCCGAATAATTTTCCGAATAAAAACCTTTTAAAAAATAAAAATAAAAAACAAAAACAAAAAACATATACCGAAAACAAAAGAAACAACAAACTGAAAACCGAAAAAAAAGGAAAGCCGTGAAAAACCGAAAATAAAACAGGAAAACCGGTAAAAGAAACAGCCAGGGAACCCTCTAGAAAGTATGTCCCTTAACGAAAGCGGCCTAGTCCAGCCCACTCCGCCTTGCCCAGGCCCACGGCGCTAGAAATGGGCCGGCCAAATTAAATACTGCTAACCAGGTGGTTTTGCGAACTTTCTAGAGGGTTCGCCGGCTGTTTCTTTTACCGGTTTTCCTGTTTTATTTTTGTTTTTTCACGGCTTTTCTTTTTTAAGTTTTTTGTTTCTTTTTTTCTTTTCTTTTCTTTTCGGTATATGTTTTTTGTTTTTATTTTTTATTTTTAGTTTAAAAAAGGTTTTTGTTTTGAAAATTGTTCAGAGTTTTCAAAAAATGTCCACGATCTGAAAAATATATTTAGAATTTCAAAAAAATTTGTGATTTCAGAAATTGTTCACAAATTCAAAAAATGTTCGCATATTGAGAAAATTCTTTGGGAATTTAAAATTCTTCTTGTTTTTCAGCTCGAATTTTTTGTTCAAAATTATCACAACTTTTCGAAAGATGTTCAGAATTTCAAAAAATGGTTCCGTTTCCAAAAAAATCATAATCTCCAAAAAGTATTCATGTGTTCATTTTTTAGATGTTTCAAAAATATTCTAGTTTCAAAATTTGTTCAAAAATTCAAAAATGTTTGTGTTTTCAATGTTTGTTTTGAAATTTCAAAAATTGTTCCCGCTTCAAAAAAATTAGTCATGATTTTCAAAAAATATTTCTATTTTTCGAAAATGTTTTAGTTTTTTCTATGTTTGTCCGCAAATTTGGATAGTGTTTACCTTTTACAGAACACTGTGTTTTAAAAAAATCTTGGTTTTGAATGTGGAAAATAATTCATAGATCTACGGGTTGGTTCTTTAAGATTTTCTGAGCTCAACTGGTGGTATCACGTCGCATATAAGCCTGAGATCGTGTGTTCGAGTACCCTCAAAGGTGTCTTTTTTTTGCTAAAGTACATGTTCATCGTTTGCCGCTCTTAGTCGCTACATTCATGGGCCGGACCGGTCGAAGACCTGCCTATGTGGAACGCCGGTCAACTTGGCAACAATCCAAGCATCTCCAAGCAACACGTCGGCGGATCATTGTCGGCCCATGCACGCTTAGGACCTAAGATGGATGAACTTACAATGTTTTGGGACCCAAAACAACAGTTTCAAAGTTATAGGACTAAACTGGCACACCTCCAATAGTTTTAGGACCCAAAATTGCAGTTTTAAAGTTATAGAACCAAACTGACAGACCTCAAATACTTTTGGGACCAAAAACTGCAGTTTCAAAGTTATAGGACTAAAATGACACACCTTCAATAGTTTTAGGACTTCTGATGCATTTTACTCTTTTCTGTTCGAGAGAGGGGTGAGAGCGAGAGAAAAACGCTTCGAGAGTGAGATGAGAACGATGGCTGGATTCGTCCGCGAGATTTCAGCGGCTCCGCGCATCCCCCGTTTTAAGGAATATTCCAGGAATAATGGCTATCCTTATGCCCTCTATCCCTCGAACCAAATGGGTGGCAAGCATTTAAAAAGGGGATATCCCTCTCTCCTGAGGGAAAGCCTGTGAACCAAACAGATCCTAAGTCTGTCTAGGGACGTAGCGCATACCCCCGCTTGATGGCCCAGCCCAGTCTGGTTTATTTTCCACCTGACTTTGGGAAGGTTCTAGAACCATCCCTTGACCATTTTATTATATTTTCTCTGTTTTTATTCTTAATTTTCTTTATCATTTCCACTTTTTCTTTTTACATTTTCTTTTCTTATTTTAAAAATTCCTTTTCATTTTAATTTTAATTTTTATATTTAAGGTCGCTTTTTATTTTACTTTTTTCAGTTTTTCCTTTTGAATTTTGCCAACATCATTCAAATTCCTGAATAATTTTGGAAATCATATTTTTTTTACAAAATGGCAAACATTCTTTACAATTTTGCAAACATCTTTCTGAATAATGAACATTTTTTTATAAATTCGTGAATTTTTCAGAATCTGCTGATTTTTCAGTCTACGAACATTATTTTAAATTTTGCCATTTTTTCATAATTTTTTGTTTTTATAAAATTTTAAAATGCATGCACATTTTTGAATTGGTGAACATTTTCTGAACCGATCAACTTATATTGTCTTTTTGGGAACATTTTTTGTAATTAATGAACATTTTTCAAATTTGAGAGCATTTTTCAAATTAATAAATATTTTTAATATGTGGTTTTTTTGTTTCCCTGAACATTTTTTCAAACTCTTGAATATTTTTACATATGTGAACATTTGTTTTAAAAATCATGAACAATTTTTGAATCCACGAACATTTATGACTTTTCAAACATTTTCCAAAATCATGAACATTTTTTGAATTCACTAATATTATTTTTCTAATTTCTATATTGTTTTGAAATTGGAATTTATTTTATATCCTAAATTATTTTCAAGAAGAAAAAACAAATAGCTGATAAAAAACAGGGGCATCCCACCCCCCATGGGCCGTCCCAAAAACTCGCATAGTAGAGCCGAGGGTGTGTGTTCCCTTGTAGGTCACTAAATTGAAGGTCTTCCCGCAACAACCCCTAAATTTTTTAAACAATCTCACGACGCTTTATTTAACTCGACCTAATGTTTACAGGTACAAAAGAGAGATCACCAAGGTGTCCTAACCAAACATGGCGACCCACCCCTAAACTTAAGACATGCTTCGCTAGATTATGAGTCTCGAAGTTCGAGCTCCTAAACTCATGAACAACACGAAACTTATTAGAAGAATTGCTATGGTCCATGATTTCATGTAAGATAGCCGTGTTCTTCTGCTTCATGTCATCCACTACAACCTTACAATCAGAGGCGACATGAATCCTTTGTAGGTAAAGATCTTCGGCGAGGGCTAGAGCCTCGCGAACTGCCAAAGCTTCAAGGGTTGGAGGATCATAGATACCCTTTACAACTATAACTGATGCCCCCTGAAAGAGGCCATTGTGATCACGACATACTATCGCTGCCACTCCGCGTCCCCCGTTGTGTGCAATCGCAACATCAACATTAATCTTAAAACACATTTCAGGTGGCTGAATCCAATGTGTTCGTCGACCACTGGTTGCTTCGCCGGTCTGTTTCCTCGCTTCTCAATGTTGTTTAGATCTGTCAAGATTAGATGAACTAGTTTGTGGATTGAGGGATGTGAAAAACATCCTCATATACGGCCTTTCGTCTTGCTCTCCACACGGACCATAGTGTTACTACCAAAAGAACAAAATTCTTCTCGGATAATTCGTCATTCATCGCAAAGAGCCAGTTCTTTGCATTCGTATCATTGTTTAGACTCATTTGCTTGACCAACACTGGCACATCGAGCTGCTATACAAACGGTTTTTAACCCCTTTCCGCGACGGCATTGTGAACCGTCGCCGAGTGAGTGTGTGCAATAGGGGTGTCCTTCCCACACGACCTAGAGACCGTTGGGATAGGCCCTCCTGCCACACACGCTCGACAAAATAAGGTCGTGTGCGACGACCGAGCGATCAAATACGGTTATACATACAGTTGTGCTAAAAAAATACAATTATACATGCCAAATCGTTTCCGGACGTAAGTACATCCTACACAATCAGTCTCGCTAAACATTTCCATTTGTATATATATTCCACATAGTCAATCCAAGGAATATGTTTCCGTTAGTATGTACATCTCACACTGTTAATCCAAGAAGTACGTTTCCGTTTGTATATACATCCCACACAGTCACTCCAAGAAAAACGTTTCCGTTCGCAGGTACATCACACACAATTTTCCTCATTAAATCGTTTGTGTTAGCGTTTCCATTGCAGAAGATGTTAACAATTTAAAGTTTGCGTTATTTAATGCATCACACATGGTGCGTAGAAGAAATTGTGTGGCAAATGCTGTCCATCACACACACTTCTATGTGGTAAATGTTTGCGCAAGGTGGCCTAACACAGTTTTCAAGAGGATGTCGTGTGTGATTGTTCATTGATCCAATACGGGTTGTTCCTAGAAACTGTGTGTGTTACAAACAAAACTCCCGTAGGACTGTTGTTAGTTGGACGGTACCCGTTGTTTCGGACCAGCCATGGAATGTGCTTGTTGGTGGTGGGGGAGTATAAACTTTACCATTCTGTTTGGGAACCGCCTATAATGTATCTAGTATGGAAGATACCGAGATTTCTTTGTTGTTATGTTGACAATGAAAGCATGCCGCTCAAAATATTATTTATCTCTACTTTAAAAACTCGAGCTATGACGCCTCTGCAAATCCCTTCCTCCCTCTGCGAAGAGCCTATCTATTTACTTTTATGCTGAGTAATCATCCTCTTATAAAAACACCAGTTAGAGAGCACCACTGTCATTTGTATGCATTGTTATTAATTTATATTGAGTATGACTATGACTGGATCTCTTTTACCATGAATTACAATGTCTAGTCAGTCCTTGATCTTCAGGGGTGCTCTGCATTTATATTTTGCGGTCTCAAAAGGGCTAGCGAGATACCATCTTGTTATATCATATCATGATTGTTTTGAAAAAGTTTTGTCATCCGAGATTTATTATTATTGCCCGCTAGTTGATTATGCCATTGATATGAGTAAATGTGAGACCTAAATGTTATTGTGAATATGGTTAGTTCTTGATCTTTGCTGAAAACTTGAATGCTGGCTTTACATATGCAACAACAAGATTAAACAGAGTTTGTAAAAAATTTTCTTTATCACTTTCAGTTTGTTAACTGAATTACTTGAGGACAAGCGATGGGTTAAGCTTGGGGGAGTTGATACGTCTCTATCGTATCTACTTTTCCAAACTTTTTTGCCCTTGTTTTGGACTCTAATTTGCATGATTTGAATGGAACTAACCCGGACTGACGTTGTTTTCAGCAGAATTGCCATGGTGTTATTTGTGTGCAGAAATAAAAATTCTCGGAATGACCTGAAAATTCACGGAGATTGGTTTTGGAATAAATAAAAAAATACTAGTTAAAGAATCAACCGAAGGGGGCCCACACCCTGGTCACAAGGGTGGGGGCACGCCCTTTTATCCTTGTGGGCCCCCTGGACCTCCACCGACCTCAACTCCAACTCCATATATTCACGTTCGGGGAGAAAAAAATTTAGAAAGAAGGATTCATCGTGTTTTATGATACAGAGCCGCCGCCAAGCCCTGTTCTTCCTTGGGAGGGAAGATCTGGAGTCCGTTTTGGGCTCCGAAGAGGGGAAATTGTCGCCATCATCATCATCAACCATCCTCCATCACCAATTTTATGATGTGCTCACCATCGTGCAAGAGTGATCCCATCATAGGCTTGCTAGACGGTGATGGGTTGGATGAGATTTATCATATAATCGAGTTAGTTTTATTAGGGTGTGATCCCTAGTATCCACTATGTTCTGAGATTGATGTTGCTATGACTTTGTTATGCTTAATGCTTGTCACTAGGGCCCGAGTGCCATGATTTCAGATCCGAACCTATTATTTTTCATGAATATATTTGTGTTCTTGATCCTATCTTGCAAGTTATAGTCACCTACTACGTGTTATGATCCGGCACCCCCGGAGTGACAATAGTCAGGACACTTCCCGGTGATGACCGTAGTTTAAGGAGTTCATATATTCACTAAGTGCTAATGCTTTGGTCCGGTTCTCTATTAAAAGGAGGCCTTAATATCCCTTAGTTTCCAATAGGACCCCGCTGCCACTGGTGGGTAGGACAAAAGATGTCATGCAAGTTCTTTTCCATAAGCACGTATGACTATAATCGGAATACATGCCTACATTATATTGATGAATTGGAGCTAGTTCTGTGTCACCCTATGTTATAACTGTTGCATGATGAATGCCATACGACATAATTATCCATCATTGATACACTGCCTACGAGCTTGTTTCATATTGATCTTTGCTTCTTTACTTTTGCATTGTTAGTGTTACGATTGCTACAAAACTTCTACTGTTACTTTTGCCACTGTTGTCGTTACTTCCATACTACTTTGCTACTAAATATTTTGCTGCAGATATTAAGTCCTTCAGGTGTGGTTGAATTGACAACTCAGCTGCTAATACTTGAGAATATTTTTGGCTCCCCTTGTGTCGAATCAATAAATTTGGTTTGAATACTCTACCCTCGAAAACATCTACGATCCCCTATACTTGTGGGTTGTCAAGACCTTTTTCTGGCACCGTTGCTGGGGAGCATAACTCTATTCTTTGAGTCACTTGGGATTTATATCTATCGACCACTATGAGGAATCTAAAAGACAACCAAACCAGATTTATCCCTGAACTACGAGGGAAGGTAAGGAACTGCCATCTAGCTCTGCACTTGATTCTCCTTCTGTTTTGAGTAAACTTGCAACACCTACACCTGCTATTGATTCCGATATGTCGCATGTTATTGATGATGCCACTTCTGCTATGCATGATGCTGATGACCCACAAGTATAGGGGATCAATTGTAGCTATTTTCAATAAGTAAGAGTGTCGAACCCAACGAGGAGCAGAAGGAAATGACAAGTAGTTTTCAGTATGGTAGTGTCTGCAAGTGCTGAAATTGTAAGTAGCGGAGTAGTTTGATAGCAAGATAATTTGTAACGAGCAAGTAACGATAGTACTAACAAAAGTGCACCAAGGTAGCCCAATCCTTTTGAGGCAAAGAACCGGCCAAAATGGTCTCTTATGATAAGAAAAGCGTTCTTGAGGGTACACGGGGATTTCATCTAGTCACTTTCACCATGTTGATTCGATTTGTGTTCGCTACTTTGATAATTTGATATGTGGGTGGACTGGTGCTTAGGTGTTTTTCTTACTTAAACAAACCTCCTACTTATAATTAACCCTCCCGCAAGCATGCACAACTACGAGAAAAGTATTAAGAATAAATTCTAACCATAGCATTAAACTTTCGGATCCAATCGGTCCCTTACGGAATAGAGCATATACCGGGGTTTAAGTTTCTGTCACTCTCGCAACCCGCCATCTAATTGCTACTCCACAATGCATTCCCTTAGGCCCAAATATGGTGAAGTGTCATGTAGTCGACGTTCACATGACACCACAAAGGGAATCACAACATACATACTATCAAAATATCGAACACATATCAAGTTCACATGATTACTTGCAACATGATTTCTCCCGTGACATCAAGAAGAAAAGTAACTTCTCACAAATGATAAACATGCTCATGATCAGAGGAGTATTAAATAGCATATTGGATCTGAACATATAATCTTCCACCAAATAAACCATATATTAATCAACTACAAGATTTAATCAACACTACTAGTCACCCACAAGCACCAATTTATAGTTCCGGTAACAAGATTGAACACAAGAGATGAACTAGGGTTTGAGAGGAGATGGTGTTGTTGAAGATGTTGATGGAGATTGCCCTCCCCAAGATGGGAGAGTTGTTGGTGATGATGAAGACGGCGATTTCCCCCTCCGGGAGGGAAGTTCCCCCGGCGGAATCGCTCCGCCGGAGGGCAAAAGTGCTCCTGCCCAAGTTCCGCCTCGAGGCGGCAGCGCTTCATCCCGAAAGTCCTCCTATTATTTTTTCTAGGTCAAAATGACTTATATACCAGAATATGGGCACCGGAGGTGGGCTGAGGAGGCCACAACCCCCCAGGGCGCGCCAGGGCGCCCTAGCGGGCCCAGGTGGGTTGTGCCCACCTGGTGGCCCCCTCTGGTAGTTATTTGCTCCAATAATTCTACTAAGGTGCTCATCCGGATAAGCCAGGACACAATCGCTTTGCGACCCCTTCTCCTTGTTTTTGGCATTTAACTTGCCGACCTGTTTTAAAACCTAACAGTCTCTGTTGGTGTGATTGGCTGGTTTGTCAGGAGTGTCGTGTATCTGGCATGGGCGATCGAGTATGCGGCCCAGGCTGGATGGTCCCAAATTGTTCCTTCTGAACGGCTTCTTTCGCTGGCCGGACTTGGAGCCACTGAATCCGGCGTTGACCGCCGTGTCGTCGGTGTTATCACCATTGTTTCGACACTTGTGTCTATTGCATCGGGGCTTGCCGTTGCTATTTTTGGCTTCCGCAGTGCCAGGTTCACTTGCACTATTATTGCTATGGGCTAGCCAGCTATCTTCGCCCGCGCAAAAGCGGGTCATATGTGCCGTAAGGGCTGCCATGGTCTTCGGCTTCTCTTGGCCGAGGTGTCGGGCGAGCCATTCGTCCCGGACACTGTGTTTAAAGGCTGCCAAGGTTTCGGCATCCGGGCAGTCGACGATCTGGTTCTTTTTAGTTAAGAACCTAGTCCAAAGTTTCCTGGCTGACTCTTCGGGTTGTTGAATTATGTGACTTAAGTCATCGACATCCGGAGGTCGAACATATGTACCTTGAAAGTTGTCAAGAAAGGCCTCTTCCAAGTCCTCCCAGCTGCCGATGGAGTTTTCAGGCAGACTGTTCAACCAGTGTCGGGCTGGTCCTTTGAGTTTTAGTGGGAGGTATTTGATGACATGGAGATCCTCGCCGTGGGCCATATGAATGTGAAGAAGAAAGTCCTCGACCCATACCGCGGGGTCTGTTGTCCCATCATATGATTCGATGTTTACGGGTTTAAAATCTTCTGGGAATTCGTGCTCCATTACTTTGTCGGTGAAGCAAAGTGGGTGAGCGGCGCCTCTATACCGTGCCACGCCGCGACATAGCTCGGATGGAGTCCGTCTGCGCTTTTCGGCCCGGGCGTGAGTATGACTATTGCGTCCGGCTAGATAGCCGTTATCGCGTGTCGGGGCACGTCCCCATGATCCATAGATCGATTTGTTCTGACCTGCTCTACTGTCCAGGTCTTGTCGTAGGTCATATGTGTGTCCCCGAGCTGTTTTATCTCTGCCTTTACGGTGAGGTAGGGCAGGCTGGCGTTCGGCTCGAGTTGCCGCTTTATCCCGACCACATGCTGGTCGGTCAGCTGCATTGCACGATGGTGGTACGGGCTCCAACGCCTCGTCATCGAACCGAGGTAGCAATTTTCGCTTCGGGTAACTTTTGGCTGGGCGCCTGAGGCCGTATTCCTTGGCTACCAGGACATCGGTCTATCTATCATTGAGCAGATCTTGATCAGCTTGAAGCTGCTATTGTTTCTTTTTCAGGCTCCTTGCAGTGGCTATTAGCTGGCGCTTGAAGCGCTCCTGTTCGAGAGGTTCCTCAGGCACGATAAAATCCTCGGTGTCAAGGCTCGCCTCATCCTCGGAGAGCGGAAGATAATTACTGTCCTCCGAGTCTTCGTGCGTGGCCTGTTCACCAGGGCTAACTTGCCAGTCTTCCCGTTTCATCTTGTTCGGAAGTTGCCTCAACAGGGTCTTCATTGTCTTCGGCACCGTCCGGAGTGTTATCTTCTCCTGTGCCGGTGTTGCTGTCTTTGCTATGGCGTGACTTAGAGCGGCACCACTGACGCCGGCGCTTTGGTTGTATCTCGGGAGGTTTATCCTCAACTGGATCTTCCTTGTCATCGCCGCTATTCTCTTTTGGCGCATCCACCATGTATACTTCATACGAGGAAGTGGCCGTCCAGCGTCCGGTAAATGGCGGGTTTTGGGCCTCTTCTTCTTCGGCATCTTCATCCATACCGTCAATGTCATCGGAGCCGTAATCGAGCATGTCAGTTAAGTCTTCGATAGTGGCTATTAAGTGGGCGGGGTGTGGGAAGCGAAATTCGTCATTAGCCTCCTGTTTGAACCGTATATAATTCGGTCATGAGTCCCCCGCTAAGGAGAGTGTTTTTAATGAGTTTAGCACATCGCCTAAAGGCGAGTGCCGGAAGATGTTCGCGAAGCTGAATTTAATGATCGACGCCCGATCAAGCTCGTCGTGCGCGGACGCACATGCTTTAGAACCTGTAGCCAGAAACATGTCCGAGGTTCTGGCAACATAGATCTCACTTGAGGTTGGGTCTGTGTGTGGCTCCAATGCCGCTGAGTCTCCGGCCTCCATGGTGGGGTTGAGCCTCCCGTCCTCGGATGGCGTGACCTGCTTCGTATCTAGGGCCGGAGCAGTTGCAGGTTCTATCTCCTGGGTGTAGTCCGATGACAGATTTAAGTCATGTTCATCGTGGTGACAGGGAGCGACTACTATCTCGGTCTCGAATCCGTCAAAGATCAAGTCTCCGCGACATAGTTCAAGCTTCCAAATCTGACCCGATGGCCAGGAGCGTAGCTATCGATCTGCTCTAGATGGCCAAGCGTGTTGGCCCGCAGTGCGAAGCCGCCGAACACGAAGATCTATACGGGGAGGAAGGTTTCTCCCTGGACAATGTTGTTGTGGATGATTGACGGGGCCATCGAACCTCTTGGCGACGACATAGCGGAACTCTCAATGAAAGCACCAATGTCGGTGTCAAAACCGGCGGATCTCAGGTAGGGGGTCCCGAACTGTGCATTTGAAGTTGATGGTAACAGGAGACAGGGAACACAATGTTTATCCAGGTTCGGGCCCTCCTAATGGAGGTAAAACCCTACGTCCTGCTAGATTAATATTGATGAGTATAGGGGTTACAAGAGTTGATCTACCACGAGATCATAATGGCTAAACCCTAGAAGTCTAGCCTATCTGATTATGATCATTCTCAGTCTCTACGAACTAAGCCCTTCGGTTTATATAGACACTAAGGGGGACTAGGGTTGTACAAAGCCGGTTACAGAGAAAGGAATCTTCATATTGGGACGCCAAGCTTGCCTTCCACACCAAGGAGAGTACCATCCGGACACCGGAGATAATCTTTGGTCCGATATCTTTACAGCCCATCAGTCCGGCCTACGTACCATAGTTCGGACACCCGAGGACCCCCTAGTCCAGGACTCCCTCATTCACCCACATGCACCAATCTATAGTTCCGGTAACAAGATTGAACACAAGAGATGAACTAGGGTTTGAGAGGAGATGGTGCTGTTGAAGATGTTGATGGAGATTGCCCTCCCCAAGATGGGAGATTTGTTGGTGATGATGACGACGATGATTTCCCCCTCCGGGAGGGAAGTTCCCCCAGCGGAATCGCTTCGCCGGAGGGCAAAAGTGCTCTTGCCCAAGTTCCGCCTCGAGGCGGCAGCGCTTTGTCTCGAAAGTCCTCCTCTTATTTTTTCTAGGTCAAAGTGACTTATATACCAGAAGATGGGCACCGGAGGTGGGCCGAGCAGGCCACAACCCTAGGGCGTGCTAGGGGGCCCTGGCGCACCCAGGTGGGTTGTGCCCTGTCAGGACCCCGATTCCAAGTCACATCGATCTAGCCGGTAACACCTCATATCACTTTGCGGCCTCACGCACGGTATCCCACGGGTGTCGCCTTACCATGGCCGGGACCGTTTGCGCCTTTTGGCTCACGTATATGATAGTGTCGCTAGCATCCATATGACAGAGAACCTGGGCCGACATGGCTAGTCATGAACCCAAAGTGGCACAGACCTATGGAGACAGGCATACATGAATCACATCGAGCATGTCGGTCATCAACGAGTGATTCCGGGCTGTAGCACTGGGCTAACAGGACTCCGGGGAATTCCGGGCTCTAGCAGGCTATGCAGGACTCCGGAAATCACCGCGTGACATTTCCCCGAAGGGACAGACATAGGAACGAAATGAAACACATGCCGGCCAGTCAAGTGTCCTGAATAGTAGTGCTGGGCTAGCAGGACTTCGGTGAACCGGGCTGTAGCGGACTACTATGGCTCAAGGAACACTAGACTACATTTCCCCATAAGAAAGGCTGCCAAGGATAAACAACTAGATTTGTCGGATCCCACTCATACCAAGCATTTCAATCATACACACAATATGCCCGATATGAGTACATACAACATGGCATCACAACAAAACTCTACAACCCAAGTACTTTATTTAAAGGCTCCAGAGCGCCATACATAACATATCATACAGACAGGGGTCACATGACCCGACACTCAAGTCATACAATCATACAAGCACATGCGGAAGCAACTAGTCTGAGTACAGACTCTAGAAAGAAAGAAGGCTTCTCGAAGCCCGTCTATCTACATAGGGCCCTCCATGGCCGGGATCACCACCTGGGTGGCTAGTCACTCGTCGACGTCAAGGTCTACATAAAACCCATCGGAGGGGGCAGTGTCGTCTGAAACAGTAATTAAGCGAACATGAGTACAAAGGTACTCAACAAGTCTTACATCAGAACCTACTATACATGCTTATTCTCAAGAAGGTGGTGGGGTTGATGCAGCAAGCCAGCTTTGACTCTTGGCTAAGCTATCCTACGGAACCTCTCTAGTAAAATAGTTTTCGCACACGAGTCCACTACTCACCAACACAATACTCCACCGGGGATCCTCCCTCGTCATCCTACGAGAGGGCCATCCTCGATACTCACACTTATCTTGAGTCTTTTAGTAGTATCCATTAACTTGTCTATGAACTGTATAGGCAACCAAGTAGTCCTTTACCGCGGACGCGGCTATTCGAATAGTTTTATACCCTGCAGGGGTGTACTTCTTCATACACGCTTTCACCACTTACCGCCGCTTACACGACATGTACTCGGCAACCTTCAGGCGGAAGCCCAGCGAGGGTGTTGTCCACGGCCTACCTAAACACTTAAGTCTCTAGTCCAGGTTTATCGCCTATCCAGGTTCCATCCGCAGGGAGTCCGGCCGAGGTTTCCACATACGGCCCCGAACGATGTGAACAGGGTCCCAAGACGCCAAACGGGCGCCCGGCATACCCGGCCACGGTGTATCTACCGCAACATAGCCCACCCCTAGGGTCAGCGCTACGCACGACCGCCAACACATAACCTACAAACACCAGAAACTATTTGCAACTCCTGGACAGAGTACTAGGGTGATTAAGAAGCCGAGAGGGTCAATTAAGGATCCCAATGCATGGTAGTAGCTGAATCTTAAAATCACACATACAGATCTCAGTTCTTAGGGAGGACATCAATGAAACAACCCACCATGTACTCCTACATGGCCTCTCATCGATACCTTTACCAAAACATGTTCAACACATCCCTCACATTACCGACATAAGCATTTCACTCTAGCCCATCACCCAGATGAACCAGACCTGACACAACTCTAAGCATAGCAGGCATAGCAAGGTAGGAATCACATACATGGCTCAATCGACTCCTACACATGCTAGTGGGTTTCATCTAGTTACTGTGGCAATGACAGGTCATGCAGAGGATAAGGGTTCAACTACCGTATCACACAACAGTTTGAATCGCGTTGTCTTAATGCAGTAGACAAGAGCAGAAGCGAGAACATGGGTTTGTATCAGAATGATCAATGGTTGCTTGCCTGATGGAGTGGTAGCAGGATACTGCCCTTCAGTTGGATACTCGTGAATATCCTTGGAGGCAGAACCTACCACGGGGAACACATCGGAACACAATCAACACATGACGATATGCAACAATATGATGCTTGCTATGACATGGCAATATGAATGTGTTTTGGCCTAATGCAAGCTAGAATAGAAAGGGATGAACTCATTTGAATCAAAGATTCAAATATTAGCTCATTAAACATGGCCTTAATAGTGCATTTCCTTATTCTGCTTAAACAGCAAGGTAAACTTGTTTTGTCATGCATGAAACCATTACAGATGGATAGATTGAATTTTTCTGATAATTTTTCATATATAAATTATTTCATTTGGAGTTACGGTTGAATTTCTATGATTTTTAAAAGTTTTAAACATTTTTTGGAATTTCCTGAATAAAAAATAAATCCAGAAAATGCATTACTGCGTCAACATTGCGTCATGCTGACCTCAGCAGGTCAAAGGCGCCAGCCCAGGTCAAACCTGACTGGTGGGCCCCTTCTGTCAGCCTCTCAGCTAATTAGCAAGATTAGATTAACACTAATTAGTTGTCACTGGGGCCTGGGCCCACATGTCAGTGACTGATTTAATTAAAATTAATTAAAACTAAACCTAAATTAGTTAACAGACCGGCCCCACCTGTCATAGACTCAGGGGGGGTCTACCTGGGCCCACCCAGGGGTCAAACTGGGTCAACTCGCCGGCGGCTCCACGCCGGCGAGGCCCGAGACGGCGGCGTGGCTCGGAAAACGCCCTCCGGCGACCAAATCGACGCCGGAGACCACCCATGCGAAGCCCAGGCTCTCGCGCATCCAATGGAGCAAGTGTGAGGAGCTGGGGTGGAGCGAGCTCGCCGGAATCGAGCTCGTGGCGGCGGCCGGAGTTTGGGCGAGGTCGGTTTCGATGCTACGGTGCACGGGAGGGAGAACTGGGAGTGGCTACGGGTTCCTGGTGCTGCACTGAGCATGGTGAGGTGCTCCGTTGTGGGCTTGCACGGCTGTGGCCACGGCTGTGCCATGGCCGGCGGCGGGGAGCTCTCGGGTGCGGTGGAAACGGCGGCTACAGGGGACAAACGAGCACGGGATCTAGGGGAAGAGGCAGAGGAGCTCATAGCGGAGTCGGAGAGGGGGTCAGCAAGCTCGGGGAGGTCCTGGCGGCGGCGAATCGACCGAAGATGGCTCGGGTGCCCGAGGTTGAAGACGAGGGCGAAGGCGGCGTTGCAGGGCCACCGGCGAAGCGTAGCTCTGTGGGGAGGACGAGGGAGTCGAGGCGGAGCTGATGGGCTCGTCGGAGGGGCGAGGGGAGGTCTCTGGCGGCGACTACGGCGATCAGCAGCGAGGGACGCGCTCGGCCATCGCGGGAGAGGATGAGGGGGACGAGGGGGAGAATGAGAGAGGATGAGAGGGAGACGTGGGGGTCGCGTGGCGTCCTCTGGGCGTCTCCCGGCGTCGGCAGAAGCAGGAGGTGGCCGGCGCGTGGCCGGCGCGCGGCGAGCATGCGCCCCGCGTCCTTCTAGCGCGAGGAGGACGACGACTGGCAGCGCCAGCAGGCTGGGCCGAGCCAGGTGGCTGGGCCAGCACAGGTAAGGCCCAGGTGGGCTTCTTTCTCCTCTTTTTTTATTTAGTTTTTGTTTTCTATTTAACTGCAACTGTTGGGCTTTAAATAAAATACTAAAACATTTCCAAAAATCCTGAAAATAAATGTGGCCTCTGTTTAGATTATTTCCAATAGGAAACATTTATTCCCAGAATTATTTGAGCACTTAGATTATTTTATAGCGTTTAAATGCCCAAATTCAAATACTTATGATTTAATTCAATGACCTTCTGTTGACCTAGAAAATTGTGCACCAATTTTGCCAGAGGTTCTAACCTAAGACAAAGAGGTTGAACTTTTTAGAAGGGCATTTCAGGTTCATTGAAAATATTTTTAGTAAACCCTAGTTGTTTCCAGGGGGTGTGTTGGGGGTTGTGTCTTCCCCAATTCAAATTTAAGAAGAAATTAAACATGATGCACAATCTAATGCTTGAACTAGCTAGGGTGTGACAACTCACCCCCACTCAAAAGAATCTCGTCCCGAGATTTAAAATCCTCCGGGAAGATGGTGGGGTACTCGAGTCGAAGACGATCCTCCCTTTCCCAAGTGGCTTCTTTCTCGGATTGGTGTGACCATTGAACCTTGAGAAACTTGATATTATGACGTCGAGTGGTACGCTCGGCTTGATCAAGGATACGAACGGGATATTCCCGATATGAGAGGTTATCTTGTAGATCAAGCGTTTCGTGGTCCACCCCACGGATAGGATCCGCGAAGCAACGCCTGAGTTGTGAAACGTGGAAGACATCGTGAACTCTGGAAAGATGCAGAGGTAGTTCCAATTGGTAGGCAACTTCTCCTCGTTTGGCAAGAATGCGAAAGGGTCCGATGTAACGAGGGGCCAATTTGCCTTTGATACCGAAACAATGGGTTCCCTTTAACGGAGTAACCCGAAGGTAAGCCTTCTCGTCGACTTCATAAGTTATAGGCTTATGTTTACGGTCATATTGACTCTTTTGACGAGATTGGGCTGTTTTCAATTTCTCACGAATAACGCGAACCTGCTCTTCTGCTTCCCGAATCATATCCGGGCCAAAGAGTTGTCTTTCCCCGGTTTCTGACGAGTTAAGAGGCGTTCGATATTTTCGTCCATAGAGAACTTCGAAAGGAGCCTTGCCCAAGCTGGCTTGATAACTATTGTTATAAGCAAACTCCGCGAATGGAAGGCATTTCTCCCAACTCATTCCGAATGAGATAACAGAAGCTCGGAGCATATCTTCCAGAATTTGATTGACTCGCTCTACTTGACCACTTGATTGAGGATGGAAGGCGGTACTAAAGGAGAGACGAGTTCCCATAGCATTTTGGAAACTTTCCCAAAATCGAGAGGTGAAGAGACTCCCACGGTGTGAGTTAATTTCCAATGGAACACCATGAAGAGATACTATTTGGGAGATGTATAAATCGGCTAGCTGGCTAGTGGTGATACTCTCACGAACAGGTAGAAAGTGGGCTACTTTGGAAAGACGGTCGACCACGACGAAGATGGCATTATTCCCTCTCTTGGTCCTGGGAAACCCAGTGATGAAATCCATACTGATTTTATCCCATTTCCATTCAGGAATAGCCAAAGGTTGAAGGGTGCCAGCAGGCCGTTGGTGCTCTGCTTTAACACGACGACAGACGTCGCAGCTAGCAATGTATTGAGCGATTTCTCTCTTCATCCTAGTCCACCAAAACCTCTGGCGTAGGTCTTGATACATTTTAGTACTACGGGGATGAATGGTGAGAGGGGATTCATGAGCTTCCTTAAGGATCAACTGGCGCAGATGTTGTTTCTTGGGAACCACCAGACGGTTCTCGAAGAAGACAGCATCTCGCTCATCCATGGAAAAACATTTAGCAACTCCGCTAGCGATGTTTTCCTTAATCCGGGATATGCCCTTATCATACCGCTGGGCGGTTATGATTTGATCCATAAGGGTAGGTTTCGCCACCAGGGTGGAAAGGAATCCTCGAGGAACAATGTGAAGATTAAGCTTATGAAATTCCTCATGGAGAAGTGGTTGACTTTGTTGTAACATCAAGTTGTTACAATAGGACTTACGGCTTAGCGCATCAGCCATGACATTGGCTTTGCCCGGGGTGTAAGTTATTCCTAAGTCATAATCCGAGATCAACTCGACCCAACGTCTTTGCCTGAGATTCAAATCTGGTTGGGTGAAGATATATTTCAAACTTTGGTGATCGGTGAAGATCTCACAACGATTACCGAGAAGGTAATGTCGCCAGGTTTTAAGTGCATGGACTACAACTGCAAGCTCTAGATCATGTGTGGGATAATTTTCCTCATGTGGGTGTAATTGCCGTGAAGCATAGGCAATTACCTGACGATCTTGCATGAGTATGCAACCTAATCCTTGTCGCGAGGCGTCGCAATAGATAATAAAGTCCTTGGAGAAGTCTGGTGGTACCAGTACGGGAGCAGATGTCAGGCGTCTTTTCAGTTCCTGAAAGCTGAACTCGCATTGTGGAGTCCACTCGAACTTTTTATCTTTCTTGAGGAGTTCAGTTAGAGGTTTAGAAACCTTGGAGAAATTCTCGACGAAGCGGCGGCAATAGCTCGCTAAGCCAAGGAAGCTCCGAACTTGCTTAACCGTCTCAGGTGGAGTCCAATCAAGGACGGCTTGAACTCGCTCGGGATTGACAGCAATACCCTTGCCAGAGATTACATGGCCTAGATAGGTCACTTCTGGCAACCAAAATTCACACTTGGAGAATTTGGCATAAAGGCGATGCTCTCGAAGTTTCATCAATACCAGCCTTAGATGTTCGGCATGTTCCTCTTCATTCTTGGAGTAGATGAGTATGTCATCGAGATATACTACGACGAATTTATCCAAGTACTCCATGAAAACCGAGTTCATTAACCGAGAGAAGGTGGCTGGGGCATTGGTTAAACCGAAGGACATGACGGTGTACTCGTATTGGCCATAACGAGTAACAAAGGCCGTTTTGGGAATGTCCCCATTTCTGATTTTGATTTGATGGTAGCCCAACCTCAAATCCATCTTGGAAAAGACTGAGGATCCAGTGAGCTAATCATACAGATCATTGATCCTGGGAAGAGGGTATTTGTTCTTAATGGTGACCAGGTTGACAGGTCAGTAATCCACAACCATTCTATCCGTTCCATCCTTCTTCTTGACGAAGAGGACGGGGCAAGCCCAAGGAGAGGAACTAGGACGGATGAAACCCTTTTTCAAGGACTCATCGAGTTGGTTCTTAAGCTCGGCTAGTTCTAAGGTGCCATCTTGTAGGGTCTTCTAGAAATTGGCACGGTTCCTGGAACAAGGTCTATCACAAACTCAACATCCCTGTTAGGTGGAACACCTGGCAGTTCTTCTGGAAAGACATCCGGAAAGTCTCGAACTACCGGAACATCCTCAAGGTCTGGAAGGGGGTTGGCATTTAGGGAGTAAAGTTGGCGATTGGCCACTCGGGTTAAGACGTTAACTGTCTTGCCCGAGGGGTGAGTAAGTTGAACGGTTCTAGTGGCACAATCGATCTTAGCATAATGAGCTGACATCCAGTCCATACCCAAGATGATGTTTATGTCCGAGGACTTGAGAGCTATTAAGGATGCAAGGAAGACAAGCCTATCGACAAGAATTTCGTTCCCATGGCTTACTCTAGAAGTTTGCCATCTAGAGCCAGGGGTTTGAATTTCCATGGTAGAGGCATGTCACAGAATGTCGTGTTATGCAATCGAGCATAGTTCTCGGATATGAATGAATGAGATGCTCCAGTATCGAAAAGAACAGATGCCGGATGGCAGTTAACAAGGAGCGTACCAAGGACGACGTTGGGATCCTCATGAGCCTCCTCGGCTGAAACATAATTGACATGGCCACGTGTAGTGGTGGCCGGCTTGGCATAGAAAGTCTTCCCCGCGGGCTTACCACGGCCAACGGACTTTCCAGTTTGATTGGGGTTGTTGTTCTGGGGACGCTCTCGGCTATAGTGACCCGGCTCTCCACACTTGAAGCATGTCACCACATTGGGGCGTGGAGCAGCATTAGCAGCGGGGCCACCATAGGGCTTGGGCGGTGCAAATTGCTGGTTGGGACGAGGCGCCTCAAAGGATGGCCTCGGGATGAACCTGGGTGGCAGTGCCGTGCTTGGGATCCACACCCGGCGCTTCTGAGCTCCAGAGCCGGATGAAGAGCCAAAATCACGGGAGTGCTTGCGTGAAGCGTCATAATCAGTCTGGCCTGTCTCAGCGCTGATGGCTTTATTGACCAGCTTTTGAAAGGATGTGCACTCGTGCAGACGGAGATCACGGCGAAGCTCAGGGCTAAATCCCTTGCGGAACCTTGCCTGCTTCTTAGCGTCAGTAGAAACCTCTTTAGGGGCATAGCGTGCCAGATTCCCAAATTCACGACTATATGCATCCACAGTTAGTCTTCCTTGGGTGAAGTTGCAGAACTCCTCCCTCTTGCGATCCATGAGACCTTCTGGAATGTGATGCTCATGGAAAGCCTCACTGAATTCAGCCCAAGTAGTGATTTGGCCGACCGGGCGCATAGCTTCAAAGTTTTCCCACCAAAGGCTAGCAGGGCCTTCGAGGTGATAGGCAGCATAAGTAACCTTGTCGGCTTCGGCTACGTTGGCAGAACGTAGCTTGTGGGTGATGCTGCGAAGCCAGTCATCCGCGTCGAGGGGCTCGACGGAGTGGTTAAACTTTGGTGGGTACAGCTTGATAAAGTCATTGATTGACACCAAGTCATTTTGTGGGTGGCGTGCAGTGTTCTGCTCAATCCGCTGTAGCAGGCGGTTGGTCTCACGCTTGTTTCTTTCCGCCTCCAGCATTACTTCGGCCAGAGAAGGCGGGTGAGGCAGATTTTCACCCCTAGCTGCACTGGCTTCCCCCTGCTCCGAGGCAGCAGGGTTGCTGCGGGTGTTGACCATCCTAGGAGAAAAACAAGACAACGGTTTAGACAAGGATGGCTCAAACTTAGCAAGGAAGTGCAGAATGTAATGGATAGCACGGAATGCAGAGATGTTCATCCGTATGTCATGGTAATATAAAACTGCCATATATATACCAACGGTCATGCACATCATACATAGTTTAGTACAAGCCCAGGCTACAATACAACTATGATGAAAGACATTACATCTCATCGGAGGCATTCCAAGCTCCTATACATTATTTGTCTACACCTCCGGATTTGATTACACACAAAGTCATATTCCACAAGTCTCGCAGGATAGTGGAGATACAACTACTACAATACTAATGGTACTACTACTAACTCAGACAGCTCCGTAGTAGTTCTCATAGAAGTCACCTCCATAGCCTGGAAGTTCAACGTGACCATCCGGAAACAGACAGTCCTGAGGAGCCTGTGGACCATAGGGGCTAGGATGAGGTCTTGGACCAACAAACGGTGGCCTGCGGGGACCACGGGGTGGGGTGATGCCTCCCACATCACGCCAATCCACCATGCCTGGTAGAGCTGATCTCACAGGATACAAATCCCTTGTATCCATACATCCAGCTTGCACCGCAGGTGCAAACTGAGTCAATGTGGCCCAATGATCAGCACGGGTATTGAAAAGCTCCAGCCTCAAGGCCCGATTCTCTCGGTCCTTATCTTCGAGCATCTCGGCAGTGGTACGAGTTAATGAGTCCTCCCGAGTGGAGTCAGCATAGATAGCCTGAAGGTACCCTTGCGCTCCCGAAAGTGAAGCTGGCATGTAACGGAAGTCGGTGTTCCGAAGCAGGCCAGTCCGGACTCGCAAGATGGTCATCATGGAATAGGCAGCATCCTGCACAGCCATCTCAATAGTAACCCCAAGTCCATAGGAACAGTGAAGGGGCTCGGTAGATCCAGGATAAGAAGGAAATATCCTGACGGTGCAGAGATATTGGCTTTGATTAAAGTCGCGGAATTGCTCTTCGACGGTGTATTCGGGATACCAATGGTAGCCCGTCTCGATCATGACCCGGACTAACATAGCAGTATGACCGGGCACGTCGAGGCACCGGGTCAGGCGAACCACTTGGTTTTGAACACGGTTGGCCATCTGAAAGCACAACCACAATGTAAAGACATCAGAATTTCTAGGGAAAATCAGACAGCATAACAGCTGTAAATGCTCAGAAAAAGATTTGAGACATCCACAACAGTTTGCAATACCACTCAACAACATCATATCAAGGTTCTGATCCAATTAGCAACATACTAAGAATAGTAGAAACTGAACTGGGACTGGTAACAACAATCCTATAAGCTACTACGGATTAGTAACACGTGAACCTGATAGAAGAAGAGAGCCTAGTCCTTAACCCACATTGAATGAGAAGAGAATGACTCAGATCAGAGGCATAGGGTAAAGGAGTAAAAGAGCCTTACGTTCCCTTCCACAATCAATTCCCCTACATATAACTAAAGCATTTCTAGACTTGACATCGACCAGTTTGGCTTAACGAACCTACAGGCAGTTCGGCTCTGATGCCAACGCTGTCAGGACCCCGATTCCAAGTCACATCGATCTAGCCGGTAACTCCTCATATCACTTTGCGGCCTCACGCACGGTATCCCACGGGTGTCGCCTTACCATGGCCGGGACCGTTTGTGCCTTTTGGCTCATGTATATGATAGTGTCGCTAGCATTCATATGACAGAGAACCCGGGCCAACATGGCTAGTCATGAACCCAAAGCGGCACAGACCTATGGAGACAAGCATACATGAATCACATCAAGCATGTCGGTCATCAACGAGTGATTCCGGGCTGTAGCACTGGGCTAACAGGACTCCGGGGAATTCCGGGCTGTAGCAGGCTAGGCACGACTCTGGAAATCACCGCGTGACATTTCCCCGAAGGGACAGACATAGGAACGAAATGAAACACATGTCGGCCAGTCAAGTGTCTTGAACAGTAGTGCTGGGCTAGCAGGACTCCGGTGAACCGGGCTGTAGCAGACTACTATGGCTCGAGGAACACTAGACTACATTTCCCCATAAGAAAGGCTGCCAAGGATAAACAACTAGATTTGTTGGATCCCACTCATACCAAGCATTTCAATCATACACACAATATGCCCGATATGAGTACATACAACATGGCATCACAACAAAACTCTACAACCCAAGTACTTTATTTAAAGGCTCCAGAGCGCCATACATAACATATCATACAGACAGGGGTCACATGACCCGATACTCAAGTCATACAATCATACAAGCACATGCGGAAGCAACTAGTCTGAGTACAGACTCTAGAAAGAAAGAAGGCTTCTCGAAGCCCGTCTATCTACATAGGGCCCTCCATGGCCGGGATCACCACCTGGGTGGCTAGTCACTCGTCGATGTCAAGGTCTTCATAAAACCCATCGGAGGGGGCAGTGTCGTCTGAAACAGTAATTAAGCAAACATGAGTACAAAGGTACTCAACAAGTCTTACATCAGAACAAACTATACATGCTTATTCTCAAGAAGGTGGTGGGGTTGATGCAGCAAGCCAGCTTTGACTCTTGGCTAAGCTATCCTACGGAACCTCTCTAGTAAAATAGTTTTCGCACACGAGTCCACTACTCACCAACACAATACTCCACCGGGGATCCTCCCTCGTCATCCTACGAGAGGGCCATCCTCGGTACTCACACTTATCTTGAGTCTTTTAGTAGTATCCATTAACTTGTCTATGAACTGTATAGGCAACCAAGTAGTCCTTTACCGCGGACGCGGCTATTCAAATAGTTTTATACCCTGCAGGGGTGTACTATTTCATACACGCTTTCACCACTTACCGCCGCTTACACGACATGTTGTTGGAAATATGCCCTAGAGGCAATAATAAAAGTATTATTATATTTCATTGTTCATGATAATTGTCTTGTATTCATGCTATAACTGTATTATCCGGAAATTGTAATACACGTGTGAATACTTAGACCACACTATGTCCCTGGTAAGCCTCTAGTTGACCAGCTCGTTGTGATCAACAGATAGTCATGGTTTCCTGACTATGGACATTGGATGTAGTTGATAACGGGATCACATCATTAGGAGAATGATGTGATGGACAAGACCCAATCCTAAGCATAGCATAAAAGATCGTGTAGTTCGTTTTGCTAGAGCTTTGCAAGTGTCAAGTATCTCTTCCTTCGACCATGAGATCGTGTAACTCCCGGATACTGTCAGAATGCCTTGGGTGTACCAAACGTCACAACGTAACTGGGTGACTATAAAGGTACATTACAGGTATCTCCGAAAGTAGCTGTTGGGTTGACACGGATCGAGACTGGGATTTGTCACTCCGTATGACGGAGAGGTATCTCTGGGCCCACTCGGTAATGCATCATCATATTGAGCTCAATGTGACCAAGGTGTTGGACACGGGATCATGCATTACGGTACGAGTAAAGTGACTTGCCGGTAACGAGACTGAACAAGGTATTGGGATACCGACGATCGAGTCTCGGGTAAGTAACGTACCGATTGACAAAGGGAATTGCATACAGGGTTTGATCGAATCCTCGACATAGTGGTTCATCCGATGACAACATCGAGGAGCATGTGGGAGCCATCATGGGTATCCAGATCCCGCTGATGGTTATTGACTAAGAGAGTCTCGGTCATGTCTGCATGTCTCCCGAACCCGTAGGGTCTACACACTTAAGGTTCAGTTACGCTAGGGTTATAGGGATATGTATATGCAGTAACCCGAATGTTGTTCGGAGTCCCGGATGAGATCTCGGACGTCACGAGGAGTTCCGGAATGGTCCGGAGGTAAAGATTTATATATGGGAAGTCCTGTTTCGGGCATCGGGACAAGTTTCGGGGTTATCGGTATTGTACCGGGACCACCGGAAGGGTCCCGGGGGTCCACCGGGTGGGTCCACCTGTCCCGGGGGGCCACATGGGCTGTAAGGGGGTGCGCCTTGGCCTAATGGGCCAAGGGCACCAGCCCCACATAGGCCCATGCGCCTAGGGTTCAAGGGGGGCAAGAGTCTTAGGAGGGTAAGGCACCTCCTAGGTGCCTTGGGGGGAGGGAAAACCGCCCTTGGCCGCCGCACCCCTAGGAGATTTGATCTCCTAGGGCCGGCCACCCCCCCTTGGCACCCCTATATATAGTGGGGGGAGAGGAGGGACTTCATACCTGAACGCCCTGGCCTTTGGTTGCCTCCTTCTCCCTCCCCAACACCTCCTCCACCTCCATAGTGCTTAGCGAAGCTCTGCCGGAGTACTGCAGCTCCACCAACACCACGCCGTCGTGCTGCTGCTGGTGCCATCTCCCTCAACCTCTCCTCCCTTCCTTGCTGGATCAAGAAGGAGGAGACGTGGCTGTTCCGTACGTGTGTTGAACGCGGAGGTGCTGTCCATTCGGCGCAGGTCATCGGTGATTTGGATCACGTCGAGTACGACTACATCATCACCTTGCAAGCTTCCGCACGCGATCTACAAGTGGTATGTAGATGCAAACTCTCTCCCTAGACTCGTTGCTTAGATGAACTCATAGATGGATCTTGGTGAAACCGTAGGAAAATTTTTAATTTTCTGCAACGTTCCCCAACAGTGGTATCAGAGCCAGGTTTATGCGTAGTTCTCTTTGCACGAGTAGAACACAACTTTGTTGTGGGCGTGGATTTTGTCATCTTACTTGCCTCTACTAGTCTTTTCTTGCTCAACGGTATTGTGGGATGAAGCGGCCCAGACCAACCTTACACGTACACTTACGTGAGACCGGTTCCACCGACTGACATGCACAAGTTGCATAAGGTGGCTGGCGGGTGTCTGTCTCTCCCACCTTAGTTGGAGCGGAATCGATGAACAGGGCCCTTATGAAGGGTAAATAGAAGTTGACAAAATCACGTTGTGGTGATTCGTAGGTAAGAAAACGTTCTTGCTAGAACCCAATTGCAGCCACGTAAAAGATGCAACAACAATTAGAGGACGTCTAACTTGTTTTTGCAGCGATTGATCATGTGATGTGATATGGCCAGAAGTTGTGATGAATGATGAATTGTGATGTATGAGATCATGTTCTTTGTAATAGGATTCACGACTTGCATGTCGATGAGTATGACAACCGGCAGGAGCCATAGGAGTTGTCATTATTTTTTTGTATGACCTGCGTGTCATTGAATAACGTCATGTAAACTACTTTGCTTTATTGCTAAACGTTAGTCATAGAAGTAGAAGTAGTCGTTGGCGTGACAACTTCATGAAGACACGATGATGGAGATCATGATGATGGAGATCATGGTGTCAAGCCGGTGACAAGATGATCATGGAGCCCCGAAGATGAAGATCAATGGAGCTATATGATATTGGCCATATCATGTCACAACTATATAATTGCATGTGATGTTTATTATGTATTATGCATCTTGTTTACTTAGGACGACGGTAGTAAATAAGATGATCCCTTATAAAATTTCAAGAAGTGTTCTCCCCTAACTGTGCACCGTTGCTACAGTTCGTCGTTTCTAAGCACCACGTGATGATCGGGTGTGATGGATTCTTACGTTCACATACAACGGGTGTAAGACAGTTTTACACAGCGAAAACACTTAGGGTTAACTTGACGAGCCTAGCATGTGCACACATGGCCTCGGAACACGGAGACCGAAAGGTCGAACACGAGTCGTATGGAAGATACGATCAACATGAAAATGTTCACCGACGATGACTAGTCCGTCTCACGTGATGATCGGACACGGGCTAGTCGACTCGGATCGTGTAACACTTAGATGACTAAAGGGATGTCTAATCTAAGTGGGAGTTCATAATTTGATTAGAACTTTATTATCATGAACTTAGTCTAAAACCTTTGCAAATATGTCTTGTAGATCAATGGCCAACGCTAATGTCAACATGAACTTCAACGCGTTCCTAGAGAAAACCAAGCTGAAAGATGATGGCAGCAACTATACGGACTGGGTCCGGAACCTGAGGATCATCCTCATAGCTGCCAGGAAACAATATGTCCTAGAAGGACCGCTAGGTGACGCTCCCGTCCCAGAGAACCAAGACATTATGAATGCTTGGCAGTCTCGCGCTGATGATTACTCCCTCGTTCAGTGCGGCATGCTTTACAGCTTAGAACCGGGGCTCCAAAAGCGTTTTGAGCATCACGGAGCATACGAGATGTTCGAAGAGCTGAAACTAGTTTTTCAAGCTCATGCCCGGGTCGAGAGATATGATGTCTCCGACAAGTTCTACAGTTGTAAGATGGAGGAAAACAGTTCTGTCAGTGAGCACATCCTGAAGATGTCTGGGTTGCACAACCGTATGACCCAGCTGAACATTAACCTCCCAGATGAGGCGGTCATTGACAGAATCCTCCAGTCGCTCCCACCAAGCTACAAGAGCTTTGTGATGAACTACAACATGCAGGGAATGGAAAAGACCATTCCTGAAGTGTTCTCGATGCTGAAGTCAGCAGAGGCTGAAATCAAGAAAGAACATCAAGTGTTGATGGTCAATAAGACCACTAAGTTCAAGAAGGGCAAGGGTAAGAAGAACTTCAAGAAGGACGGCAAAGATGTTGCCGCGCCTGGTAAGCCAGTTACCGGGAAGAAGTCAAAGAATGGACCCAAGCCTGAGACTGGGTGCTTTTATTGCAAGGGGAAGGGTCACTGGAAGCGGAACTGCCCCAAATACTTAGCGGATAAGAAGGCCGGCAACACCAAAGGTATATTTGATATACATGTGATTGATGTGTACCTTACCAGTAATCGTAGTAACTCCTGGGTATTTGATACCGGTGCCGTTGCTCATATTTGTAACTCACAGCAGGAGCTGCGGAATAAACGGAGACTGGCAAAGGACGAGGTGACGATGCGCGTCGGGAATGGTTCCAGAGTCGATGTGATCGCCGTCGGCACGCTGCCTCTACATTTACCTACGGGATTAGTTTTGAACCTTAATAATTGTTATTTAGTGCCAAGTTTGAGCATGAACATTGTATCAGGATCTCGTTTAATACGAAATGGCTACTCATTTAAGTCTGAAATGGTTGTTCGATTTATATGAGAGATATGTTTTATGGTCATGCTTCGATGGTCAATGGTTTATTCTTAATGAATCTCGAGCGTAATAATACACATGTTCATAGTGTAGATGCCAAAAGATTTAAAGTTGATAACGATAGTCCCACATACTTGTGGCACTGCCGCCTTGGTCACATTGGTGTCAAGCGCATGAAGAAGCTCCATGCCGATGGACTTTTAGAGTCTCTTGATTATGAATCGTTTGACACGTGCGAACCATGCCTCTTGGGCAAAATGACCAAGACTCCGTTCTCCGGAACAATGGAGCGAGCAACCAACTTGTTGGAAATCATACATACCGATGTGTGCGGTCCAATGAGCGTTGAGGCTCGCGGAGGATATCGTTATGTTCTCACTCTCACAGATGACTTGAGTAGATATGGGTATGTCTACTTAATGAAACACAAGTCTGAGACCTTTGAAAAGTTCAAGGAATTTCAGAATGAGGTGGAGAATCAACGTGACCGAAAGATAAAATTCTTACGATCAGATCGTGGAGGAGAATACTTAAGTCACGAATTTGGTACACACTTAAAGAAATGTGGAATCGTTTCACGGCTCACGCCGCCTGGAACACCTCAGCGAAATGGTGTGTCCGAACGTCGTAATCGCACTCTATTGGATATGGTGCGGTCTATGATGTCTCTTACCGATTTACCGCTATCATTTTGGGGATACGCTCTAGAGACAGCTACATTCACTTTAAATAGGGCACCGTCTAAATCCGTTGAGACGACACCGTATGAATTATGGTTTGGAAAGAAACCTAAGCTGTCGTTTCTAAAAGTTTGGGGATGCGAAGCTTATGTCAAGAAACTTCAACCTGAAAAGCTCGAACCCAAGTCGGAAAAAT
Source organism: Triticum dicoccoides (assembly GCF_002162155.2). NCBI lineage: Eukaryota > Viridiplantae > Streptophyta > Magnoliopsida > Poales > Poaceae > Triticum > Triticum dicoccoides. The sequence continues at coordinate 547,445,030 of NC_041392.1, read as the reverse complement.
GCGTATTCATAGGATACCCTAAGGAAACTATAGGGTATACCTTCTACTTAAGATCCGAAGGCAAGATCTTTGTTGCCAAGAACGGATGCTTTCTGGAAAAAGAGTTTCTCTCGAAAGAAGTAAGTGGGAGGAAAGTAGAACTCGATGAAGTACTACCTCTTGAGCGGGATAGTGACCGACACCAACTGAAGAGGAAAACCATGATAATGATCAAGGTACTTCGGATCAAGTTACTGCTGAACTTCGTAGGTCCACAAGGACACGTTCCGCACCAGAGTGGTACGGCAACCCTGTCCTGGAAATCATGTTGTTAGACAACAATGAACCTTCGAACTATGAAGAAGCAATGACGGGCCCGGATTCCAACAAATGGCTTGAAGCCATGAAATCCGAGATAGAATCCATGTATGAAAACAAAGTATGGACTTTGACAGACTTGCCCGATGATCGGCGAGCGATAGAAAACAAATGGATCTTTAAGAAGAAGACGGACACGGATGGTAATGTTACCATCTATAAAGCTCGACTTGTCGCTAAGGGTTATCGACAGGTTCAAGGGATTGACTACGACGAGACATTCTCTCCCGTAGCGAAGCTAAAGTCCGTCCGAATCATGTTAGCAATTGCCGCATACTATGATTATGAGATATGGCAGATGGACGTCAAAACAGCATTCCTTAACGGGCATCTTAAGGAAGAACTGTATATGATGCAGCCGGAAGGTTTTGTCGATCCTCAGAACGCTAACAAAGTATGCAAGCTCCAGCGATCCATTTATGGACTGGTGCAAGCATCTCGGAGTTGGAACATTCGCTTTGATGAGATGATCAAAGCGTTTGGATTTATGCAGACTTATGGAGAAGCTTGCGTTTACAAGAAAGTGAGTGGGAGCTCTGTAGCATTTCTCATATTATATGTAGATGACATACTCCTGATGGGAAATAATATAGAATTTCTGGACAGCATTAAGGCCTACTTGAATAAGTGTTTTTCAATGAAGGACCTTGGAGAAGCTGCTTATATATTAGGCATCAAGATCTATAGAGATAGATCGAGACGCCTCATAGGTCTTTCACAAAGTACATACCTTGATAAGATTTTGAAGAGATTCAGAATGGATCAGTCCAAGAAGGGGTTCTTGCCTATGTTACAAGGTATGAGACTGAGCTCAGCTCAGTCACCGACCACGGCAAAAGATAAAGAAGAGATGAGTGTCATCCCCTATGCTTCAGCCATAGGATCTATTATGTATGCCATGCTGTGTACCAGACCCGATGTAAACCTTGCCGTAAGTTTGGTAGCAAGATACCAAAGTAATCCCGGCAAGGAACACTAGACAGCGGTCAAGAATATCCTGAAGTACCTGAAAAGGACAAAGGACATGTTTCTCATTTATGGAGGAGACGAAGAGCTCGTCGTAAAGGGTTACGTCGACGCTAGCTTCGACTCAGATCCGGATGACTCTAAGTCACAAACCGGATACGTGTATATGTTGAATGGTGGAGCAGTAAGCTGGTGCAGCTGCAAGCAGAGCGTCGTGGCGGGATCTACGTGTGAAGCGGAGTACATGGCAGCCTCGGAGGCAGCACATGAAGCGATTTGGGTGAAGGAGTTCATCACCGACCTAGGAGTCATACCCAATGCGTCGGGGCCGATCAAACTCTTCTGTGACAACACTGGAGCTATTGCCCTCGCAAAGGAGCCCAAGTTTCACAAGAAGACCAGGCACATCAAGCGTCGTTTCAACTCCATCCGTGAAAATGTTCAAGATGGAGACATAGAGATTTGCAAAGTGCACACGGATCTGAATGTCGCAGATCCGCTGACTAAACCTCTCTCGCGTGCAAAACATGATCAACACCAGAACTCTATGGGTGTTCGATTCATCACAATGTAACTAGATTAGTGACTCTAGTGCAAGTGGGAGACTGTTGGAAATATGCCCTAGAGGCAATAATAAAAGTATTATTATATTTCATTGTTCATGATAATTGTCTTGTATTCATGCTATAACTGTATTATCCGGAAATCGTAATACACGTGTGAATACTTAGACCACACAATGTCCCTGGTAAGCCTCTAGTTGACCAGCTCGTTGTGATCAACAGATAGTCATGGTTTCCTGACTATGGACATTGGATGTCATTGATAACAGGATCACATCATTAGGAGAATGATGTGATGGACAAGACCCAATCCTAAGCATAGCATAAAAGATCGTGTAGTTCGTTTTGCTAGAGCTTTGCAAGTGTCAAGTATCTCTTCCTTCGACCATGAGATCGTGTAACTCCCGGATACCGTAAGAATGCCTTGGGTGTACCAAACGTCACAACGTAACTGGGTGACTATAAAGGTACATTACAGGTATCTCCGAAAGTAGCTGTTGGGTTGACACGGATCGAGACTGGGATTTGTCACTCCGTATGACGGAGAGGTATCTCTGGGCCCACTCGGTAATGCATCATCATATTGAGCTCAATGTGACCAAGGTGTTGGACACGGGATCATGCATTACGGTACGAGTAAAGTGACTTGCCGGTAACGAGACTGAACAAGGTATTGGGATACCGACGATCGAGTCTCGGGTAAGTAACGTACCGATTGACAAAGGGAATTGCATACAGGGTTTGATCGAATCCTCGACATAGTGGTTCATCCGATGACAACATCGAGGAGCATGTGGGAGCCATCATGGGTATCCAGATCCCGTTGATGGTTATTGACTAAGAGAGTCTCGTTCATGTCTGCATGTCTCCCGAACCCGTAGGGTCTACACACTTAAGGTTCAGTTACGCTAGGGTTATAGGGATATGTATATGCAGTAACCTGAATGTTGTTCGGAGTCCCGGATGAGATCCCGGACGTCACGAGGAGTTCCGGAATGGTCCGGAGGTAAAGATTTATATATGGGAAGTCCTGTTTCGGGCATCGGGACAAGTTTCGGGGTTATCGGTATTGTACCGGGACCACCGGAAGGGTCCCGGGGGTCCACCGGGTGGGTCCACCTGTCCCGGGGGGCCACATGGGCTGTAAGGGGGTGCGCCTTGGCCTAATGGGCCAAGGGCACCAGCCCCACATAGGCCCATGCGCCCAGGGTTCAAGGGGGGCAAGAGTCCTAGGAGGGTAAGGCACCTCCTAGGTGCCTTGGGGGGAGGGAAAACCCCCCTTGGCCGCCGCACCCCTAGGAGATTTGATCTCCTAGGGCCGGCCACCCCCCCTTGGCACCCCTATATATAGTGGGGGGAGAGGAGGGACTTCATACCTGAACGCCCTGGCCTTTGGTTGCCTCCTTCTCCCTCCCCAACACCTCCTCCACCTCCATAGTGCTTAGCGAAGCTCTGCCGGAGTACTGCAGCTCCACCAACACCACGCCGTCGTGCTGCTGCTGGTGCCATCTCCCTCAACCTCTCCTCCCTTCCTTGCTGGATCAAGAAGGAGGAGACGTGGCTGTTCCGTACGTGTGTTGAACGCGGAGGTGCTGTCCATTCGGCGCAGGTCATCGGTGATTTGGATCACGTCGAGTACGACTACATCGTCACCTTGCAAGCTTCCGCACGCGATCTACAAGTGGTATGTAGATGCAAACTCTCTCCCTAGACTCGTTGCTTAGATGAACTCATAGATGGATCTTGGTGAAACCGTAGGAAAAATTTTAATTTTCTGCAACGTTCCCCAACACATGTACTCGGCAACCTTCAAGTGGAAGCCCAGCGAGGGTGTTTGCCACGGCCTACCTAAACACTTAAGTCTCTAGTCCAGGTTTATCGCCTATCCAGGTTCCATCCGCAGGGAGTCTGGCCGAGGTTTCCACATACGGCCCCGAACGATGTGAACAGGGCCCCGAGACGCCAAACGAGCGCCCGACATACCCGGCCACGGTGTATCTACCGCAACATAGCCCACCCCTAGGGTCAGCGCTACGCACGGCCGCCAACACATAACCTACAAACACCAGAAACTATTTTCAACTCCTGGACAGAGTACTAGGGTGATTAAGAAGCCGAGAGGGTCAATTAAGGATCCCAATGCATGGTAGTAGCTGAATCTTAAAATCACACATACAGATCTCAGTTCTTAGGGACGGCCTCAATGAAACAACCCACCATGTACTCCTACATGGCCTCTCATCGATACCTTTACCAAAACATGTTCAACACATCCCTCACATTACCGACATAAGCATTTCACTCTAGCCCATCACCCAGATGAACCAGACCCGACACAACTCTAAGCATAGCAGGCATAGCAAGGTAGGAATCACATACATGGCTCAATCAACTCCTACACATGCTAGTGGGTTTCATCTAGTTACTGTGGCAATGACAGGTCATGCAGAGGATAAGGGTTCAACTACCGTAGCACACAACAGTTTGAATCGCGTTGTCTTAATGCAGTAGACAAGAGCAGAAGCGAGAACATGGGTTTGTATCGGAATGATCAATGGTTGCTTGCCTGATGGAGTGGTAGCGGGATACTGCCCTTCAGTTGGATACTCGTGAATATCCTTGGAGGCAGAACCTACCACGGGGAACACATCGGAACACAATCAACACATGACGATATGCAACAATATGATGCATGCTATGACATGGCAATATGAATGTGTTTTGGCCTAATGCAAGCTAGTATAGAAAGGGATGAACTCATTTGAATCAAAGATTCAAATATTAGCTCATTAAACATGGCCTTAATAGTGCATTTCCTTATTCTGCTTAAACAGCAAGGTAAACTTGTTTTGTCATGCATGAAACCATTACAGATGGATAGATTGAATTTTTCTGACAATTTTTCATATATAAATTATTTCATTTGGAGTTACGGTTGAATTTCTATGATTTTTAGAAGTTTTAAACATTTTTTGGAATTTCCTGAATAAAAAATAAATCCAGAAAATGCATTACTGCGTCAGCATTGCGTCATGCTGACCTCAGCAGGTCAAAGGCGCCAGCCCAGGTCAAACCTGACTGGTGGGCCCCTTCTGTCAGCCTCTCAGCTAATTAGCAAGATTAGATTAACACTAATTAGTTGTCACTTGGGCCTGGGCCCACATGTCAGTGACTGATTTAATTAAAATTAATTAAAACTAAACCTAAATTAGTTAACAGACCGGCCCCACCTGTCATAGACTCAGGGGGGTCTACCTGGGCCCACCCAGGGGTCAAACTGGGTCAACTCGCCGGCGGCTCGACGCCGGCGAGGCCCGAGACGGCGGCGCGGCTCGGAAAGCGCCCTCCGGCGACCAAATTGACACCGGAGACCACCCGTGCGAAGCCCAGGCTCTCGCGCATCCAATGGAGCAAGTGTGAGGAGCTGGGGTGGAGCGAGCTCGCCGGAATCGAGCTCGTGGCGGCGGCCGGAGTTTGGGCGAGGTCGGTTTCGATGCTACAGTGCACGTGAGGGAGAACTGGGGGTGGCTACGGGTTCCTGGTGCTGCACTGAGCATGGTGAGGCGCTCCGTTGTGGGCTTGCACGGCTGTGGCCACGGCTGCACCATGGCCGGCGGCGGGGAGCTCTTGGGTGCGGTGGAAACGGCGGCTACAGGGGCCAAACGAGCACAGGAGCTAGGGGAAGAGGAAAAGGAGCTCACAGCGGAGTCGGAGAGGGGGTCAGCGAGCTCGGGGAGGTCCTGGCGGCGGCGAATCGACCGGAGATGGCTCGGGTGCCCGAGGTTGAAGACGAGGGCGAAGGCGGCGTTGCAGGGCCTCCGGCGAAGCGTAGCTCGGTGGGGAGGACGAGGGAGTCGAGGCGGAGTTGATGGGCTCATCGGAGGGGCGAGGGGAGGTCTCTGGCGGCGACTACGGCGATCGGCGGCGAGGGACGCGCTCGGCCATCGCGGGAGAGGATGAGGGGGACGAGGGGGAGAATGAGAGAGGATGAGAGGGAGACGTGGGGGTCGCGTGGCGTCCTCTGGGCGTCTGCCGGCGTCGGTAGAAGCAGGAGGTGGCCGGCGCGTGGCCGGCGCGCGGCGAGCACGCGCCCCGCGTCCTTCTGGCGCGAGGAGGACGACGACTGGCAACGCCAGCAGGCTGGGCCGAGCCAGGTGGCTGGGCCAGCATAGGTAAGGCCCAGGTGGGCTTCTTTCTCCTCTTTTTTTTTATTTAGTTTCTGTTTTCTATTTAACTGCAACTGTTGGGCTTTAAATAAAATACTAAAACGTTTCCAAAAATCCTGAAAATAAATGTGGCCTCTGTTTAGATTATTTCCAACAGGAAACATTTATTCCCAGAATTATTTGAGCACTTAGATTATTTATAGCGTTTAAATGCCCAAATTCAAATACTTATGATTTAATTCAATGACCTTCTGTTGACCTAGAAAATTGTGCACCAATTTTGCCAGAGGTTCTAACCTAAGACAAAGAGGGTGAACTTTTTAGAAGGGCATTTCAGGTTCATTGAAAATATTTTTAGTAAACCCTAGTT
>NC_041392.1:547240873-547438292 GCF_002162155.2 Triticum dicoccoides | reverse complement strand
TGGGGGTTCTGTCTTCCCCAATTCAAATTTAAGAAGAAATTAAACATGATGCGCAATCTAATGCTTGAACTAGCTAGGGTGTGACATGCCCACCTTGTGGCCCCCCTCTGGTAGTTATTTGCTCCAGTAATTCTTATATATTCCATAAAAAATCTCCGTGAAGTTTCAGCTTATTTGGAGTTGTGTAGAATAGGTAGCCTGACATAGCTTTTTCAGGTCTAGATTTCCAGCTACCGGAATTCTCCCTCTTGGTGTGTATCTTGCAAATTATGAGAGAAAAAGGCATTAGAATTACTCCAAAAAGCATTATTATGGATAAAAACATTATAAATAACAGTAAGAAAACATGATGCAAAATGGACGTATCAACTCCCCAAGCTTAGGCCTTGCTTGTCCTCAAGCGAAAACCGAAATCGAAAACATGTCCACATGCTTTGAGAGAGAGGTGTCGACAAAAACAAAATACAGACATAGAAGAATCATGTTGATTATTATAACAACAACAAAATTAAACATAGGACTTTTATCATATACTTCTCATGTATAAGTAATAGTTCATCACACAATCAAAGTATAAAGCAAAAACTCTATTAGAAACCAACAAACTATGTTCTCAGTCAACTTTGCAACTACAATTCATCATCTTTTCAGGAAGGGTCATGTATCGAAGCCTTTAGGAAAGTCCACATGCTCAACCATTATATAGTCTTCTATGATTGCTAACACTCACCTCATACCCATGAGCAAAACATTTCAACCGGACACATAGAAAGATATGGGCGTATAGTTTTGCCTCCCGACATACTCACCTCAGGGGTGATGTCAACAATAATAACTCATGCTATCTATTTTCAACTGGACATATGTGCCTAGATCTTTCCTCACCACATGATGCTTGTCAAAGGAGAAAAATAAAAGGAATAGGAGGAAAACTTTGACTCTTTGCATAAAAGTAAATACATAAAAGTAAAAGATAGGCCATTCATAGAGGGAAGTAGAGATTGCCATGCACTTATTTTTTTGTATGCTCAATCCCTTGGTGCAAAAGAATGTCACATTGTATTTCCCCTTAAGATGACAACCTTTATTATACAGTCTGTCGCTTTTATTCTTTGTCATCCAAGTTCGTACAAGGTTCAATTTTCTCTTACACTAAATGATCTCACACTTCTAGAAGCAATTTTTATTGCCTTTTTGCACCGATGACAACTTACTTGAGGGATCTTGCTCAGTACCTAGGTAGGTATGATCGACACTTGAAAATAAGATTTGGGTTTAAGGGTTTTTGGATGCACAAGTAGTATCTCTACTTAGTGCAGAATTTTTGGCTAACAAAGATAGGGGCAAGCATAACATGTTAAAGGATCTATGACAATATGACTTCTATGTGAATATAAAAAAACATAAACCATTAAGTTGTCTTCCTTGTCCAATGTCAACAAGTTTGGCATATAATATTTTGACGAGGGCTCACAATCACAAAAGATTTCTAGGATAGTATATTTATATGTGAATCTTCTCTTCTGTGACGCCCTCGATTCAATCGTACACTAATCATACACGCAAATGTGTACGATCAAGATCAAGGACTCACGGGAAGATATCACAACACAACTCTAGACACAAATTAAAATAATACAAGCCTTATATTACAAGCCAGGGGCCTCGAGGGCTCAAATACATAAGCTCGAAAACACAAGAGTCAGCGGAAGCAACAATATCTGAGTACAGACATAAGTTAAACAAGTCTGCCTTAAGAAGGCTAGCACAAAAGCAACCTGGGAGCCTCCTAACTACTCCAAGTCGTCAGCGGCCGTCACGTAGTAGTAGGCACCCTCAGGGTAGCAGTAGTCATCAGTGGTGTCGTCTGGCTCCTGGGATCCGTCAACTGGTCGCAACAGTCGGGTATGGGGGAAAAAGAGGTAGCAAAGCAACCATGAGTACTCATCCAAAGTACTCGCAAGACTTACATCAGATATAAACTAAGTATGCATCTGTATCAAAGGAAATGGGTTGTATCTGTGGACTAAACTACAGAATGCCAGAAAGAAGGGGAAAGCCTAGCCCATCGAAGACTAGCATCTCCAAGCATCTTCAAGCATCTTGCAGCATATAGAAGAGTACAGATCAACATAATATAAAGTAGTAGTAGTGTTATCAACCTTGGCCAGAGATCCTTTCTCGACTCCCTGCGAGAAAGCAATCCCAGAGCCATACTATATGAGGGAGTCTTGGATTAGGGGGTCTCCGGACAGCCGGACTGTTAGACTATGAAGATACAAGATTAAAGACTTCGTCTCGTGTCCGGATGGGACTCTACTTGGCGTAGAAGGCAATCTAGGCAATACGGATATGTATATCTCCTCCTTTGTAACCGACCTTGTGTAACCCTAGCCCCCTCCGGTGTCTATATAAACCGGAGGGTTTTAATCCGTAGGACAACATACAATCATACCATAGGCTAGCTTCTAGGGTTTAGCCTCTCCGATCTCGTGGTAGATCAACTCTTGTAATACTCATATCATCAAGAATAAATCAAGCAGGACGTAGGGTTTTACCTCCATCAAGAGGGCCCGAACCTGGGTAAAACATCGTGTCCCCTGCTTCCTGTTACCATCCGCCTTAGACGCATAGTTCGGGACCCCCTACCCGAGATCCGCCGGTTTTGACACCGACATTGGTGCTTTCATTGAGAGTTCCTCTATGTCGTCGCCGTTAGGCTTGATGGATCCTACGATCATCGATAGTGATGCGGTCCAGGGTGAGACTTTTATCCCCGGACAGATCTTTGTGTTCGGCGGCTTCGCACTGCGGGCCAACTCACTTGGCCATCTGGAGCAGATCGAAAGTTACGCCCCCGGCCACCAGGTCAGATTTGGAAGCTTAAACTACACGGCCGATATCCGCGGAGACTTGATCTTCGATGGATTCGAGCCCCTGCCTTGTGCGCCACACGGTCACGATGAGTACGATTTAGCTCTACCATCGGACCGTATTAAGGAGATTGCACTGGCAGCCGCTCCGACCCTCGATTCGGAGCCAGTTTCGCCATCCGTGGACGGGTGGGTAGACCCCGTCACAGAGGCCGTACCCTCTGCGGCAATTGAGCCGAATATCGACCTTACCCTTCACGAGAGTCGTGTAGCCAAACTGCCGGACCCTTCTCCGGCCACGGACTCCAAACCGCCTGCGCCCGTTCCTAGCGAATCCGATTGGGCACCGATCATGGAGTTTACCTCCACGGATATTTTTCAGCACTCGCCCTTCGGCGACATACTGAACTCATTAAGGTCTCTTTCCTTGTCAGAGGGATCCTGGCCGAACTACGTCCAGCAGGATTGGGATGCGGATGATGAAGAAATTCGCCGCCTACCCACCACCCACTTAGTAGCCACTGTCGATGACTTAACCGACATGCTCGACTTCGACTCCAAAGACATCGACGGTATGGACGACGATGCGGGAGTCAAAGAGGAACCACTGCCCACAGGGCACTGGACAGCCACCTCATCATACGATATATACATGGTGGGCACACCCAAAGAAGGCAATGGCGACGAGACAACGGAGGATGACCCCTCCAAGAAGCAACCCAAGCACCGGCGTCAACGGCGCCGCTCTAAGTCCCGCCAAGGCAAAGGTGGTGATACCGGCACCGGAGATAATAGCACTCCGGACAATGTCGAAGACAACAACAATCCCCTCCAGCAAGATTTAGAGCAGGAGGATGGAAGAGCCAGCCCTCCTAAGAGAGCGGTAGATGGAGAGGCGGAGGATGATAATTACATGCCCCCGACGAGGCAAGCCTCGGCGATGACGAATTCGCCGTGCCAGAGGATCCCGTCGAACAAGAGTGCTTCAAGCGCAGGCTTATAGCCACGACAAATAGCCTTAAGAAAAAGTAGCAGCAGCTTCAAGCTGATCAAGATCTGCTAGCTGACAGATAGACCGAAGTCCTGGCGGCCGAAGAGTATAAACTCGAACGCCCCTCCAAGAGTTACCCAAAATGCAGGTTGCTACCCCGACTGGAGGAGGATGCACCAAAACCTACATCCCCGGCGTATGACACGGCTGATCGGCCACCTCGTGGCTGCGACAAAGAGACATTCCAGCCAAAAGCTCAGCCCGCACCCCGACATCATTCAAATAAAAAGGCATGGGGAAATACGCTAGACCTGCGAGACATATTGGAGGACAAAGCAAAACATGCAAGATTGATCTACGGATCACGAGGGCGCGCCACTATGCGAGATGATAATTGTCACACCGGATACAGTAAAAGTAAGTCCGGCCGGGCCGAACACAGCGGGCAAGACTCATTCGAGCTGCGTTGCGATATAGCCCAGTACAGAGGCGCCGCACACCCCTTATGCTTCACAGACGAAGTAATGGATCATCAAATCCCAGAGGGTTTCAAACCCGTAAATATAGAATCATACGATGGCACAACAGATCCTGCGGTATGGATCGAGGATTTCCTCCTGCACATCCACATGGCCCGCGGTGATGACCTACACGCCATCAAATACCTCCCACTCAAACTCAAAGGACCAGCTCGGCATTGGCTCAACAGCTTGCCAGCAGAGTCCATTGGCTGTTGGGAAGATCTAGAAGCCGCATTCCTCGACAACTTTCAGGGCACTTACGTGCGACCACCAGATGCCGATGACTTGAACCACACAATTCAGCAGCCAGAGGAATCGGCCAGGCAATTCTGGACATGGTTCCTCACAAAGAAAAATCAAATCGTCGACTGTCCGGATGCAGAGGCCCTAGCAGCTTTCAAGCACAACATCCGCGACGAGTGGCTAGCCCGACACCTTGGCCAGGAAAAGCCGAAATCTACGACAGCCCTCACGACACTCATGACCCGCTTTTGCGTGGGAGAAGACAGCTGGTTGGCTCGCAGTAATAACATATCAAAGAACCATGGTACTTCGGATACCAAGGACGGCAATGGCAGGTCATGTCGCAACAAGCATAAGCGCCGCATTAACAGCGACAATACCGAGGATACGACAGTCAATGCCGGATTCAAAGGCTCTAAACCCAGTCAGCAGAAAAAGCCATTCAAAAGAAGCACTCTAGGCCCGTCCAGTTTGGACCGTATACTCGATCGCTCGTGTCAAATACACGGCACCCCCGACAAGCCAGCCAATCACACCAACAAGGATTGTTGGGTGTTCAAGCAGGCCGGCAAGCTAAATGCTGAAAGCAAAGATAAGGGGTCACATAGCGATGATGAGGAGGAGCCCTGGCAGCCGAACACCGGAGGACAGAAGAGGTTCCCCCCACAAGTGCGGACGGTGAACATGATATATGCAACCCACATCCCCAAGGGGGAGCGGAAGCGTGTGCTCAGGGACGTATATGCGTTGGAGCCAGTCGCCCCCAAGTTCAACCCATGGTCCTCCTGTCCGATCACCTTCGATCGCAGGGACCACCCCACTAGCATCCGTCATGGCGGATTTGCCGCACTTGTCCTAGACCCAATCATTGACGGATTTCACCTCACTCGAGTCCTAATGGACGGCAGCAGCAGCCTGAACCTACTTTATCAGGACATAGTGCGCAAAATGGGTATAGACCCCTCAAGGATCAAACCCACTAAAACGACCTTTAAAGGCGTCATACCAGGTGTAGAGGCCCATTGCACAGACTCAGTAACACTGGAAGTGGTCTTCGGATCTCCGGATAACTTCCGTAGTGACGAGTTAATCTTCGACACAATACCGTTCCGCAGTGGCTACCATGCACTGCTCGGGAGAACCGCATTTGCAAGATTCAATGCGGTACCGCATTATGCATATCTCAAGCTCAAGATGCCAGGACCTCGGGGGGTCATCACAGTCAATGGACACACAGAGCGCTCTCTTCGCACGGAGGAGCACACTGTGGCCCTTGCAGCAGAAGCGCAAAGCAGCTTCTTAAGGCAATCCACTAGTTCGGCGATTAAGGACCCGGATAACTTCAAGCACGCCCAGAGTAATCGGCAACCAGACCGCCTGGCACATCCCGAGCTCGCATAGCAATGCGGCCCCCGCCCCGGTCCCAGCCAAACGGCAAAATTCATGCCACGCGTACATAATTACGCATTAAAAATACCATGGGCACAGGAGGGGAGGGGGCACAACTACGGCACGCCCCAATACGCGGCTTAAACATCACTAGGGGCTTCCCGCTTTGTTATTTTTTTAGGACTTCAATCTCTGGAAACCCTGTCCGGTAGCGTGATTGCCGAACACATGATGCAGCAACCAAGGAGGCAGAAAGCTACATCACACCACGGAACTCCCAGGTGGATTACGATAACGAGTGAAATATTTGCTTTAATACTATTCTTGAGCTTGCCCTTGGAAGGGACATGTCAAACAATCCTACTTTTTGCTTCTCGCACTACTTGTATCATTCTGCTTTAACACACCTTTTTGAATAAAAAATGCATAGCATTAAGATTATTATTGCATTCTTCCTTTTTATATATATGTTAATTCATGACATCCAGCACCCGTACACTCTGGTACGGCCAATACCCTAGGGGCTTAAGCATACCCAGTAATACGGCATGAGAAGTCCGAACACTTTCGACAGTGCGGCACCTTGAACTTATAGCATTATATGCATTAGCTCCAAATCATGTCTTGGGTCAATAGTTGGGTTTGCCCGGCTCCCATGTTTTGGTACCTTACGTTCCGCTATATCGGCTAAGGTAGCACTGGGAGAACTACTACGATTGTGCCCCGGTTCTGCTGGGCTAAGAACCTCAGTAGAGAAAGCTAAAACTGACTGTCATGATAAGGCAAGAGACTGGTCGCTGTTCGAGAGGTTTTGAGTCCCTAAAGGCTTATGTCGCTTAGAGCGAGGAGTCAGCCCTGTCCGGCTTAAGGCATGTATCGCGCCCCGAATTCGGCCTTCCGAATACTAGGAGCTTTGCCGAAATTTAAAATTATAGAATTCTATGGCTAAGTGAGAGTGATAACGCATTATAGTCCTATTGCCTTGTTCGTTGTGCTGAGCACCTCCCTCAAAGGACCCAACAATGGGAACAAGAGTGCTCAGGTTTACCCCGAACACCCCAGCACTCATGGCGCGGGGGCAGAAGCCGACGACTAGCCATCTCTCAGATTTGATAAACAGCCGAACAGAAGGTAATATTTTAAATTCAAACAAGCGTTGCATAGCGCATATGAACAAGTTTTCATAAATACAGGATTACATGAGCGACTTCACTCGAATATTATATCTTTCGTACACTCGTCCGCTATGAGACGAGCACCCTTCAGGACACCCTCATAGTACATCTCGGGGTGGCGATGCTCCTTGCCCTCCGGCGGCCCTTCCTTAATCAGCTTCACGGCGTCCAGCTTGGCCCATTGCACCTTCACACGGGCGAAAGCCCGGCGTGCACCTTCGATGCAGACGGACTGCTTGATGACTTCCAGCCATGGGCAGGCATCCACAAGCCGCCTCACCAGGCCGAAGTAGCTGTTGGGAAGGGTGTCGCCAGGCCACATCTGGACTATAAAGCCCTTCATGGCCTGTTCGACCGCCTTGTGCAGCTCGACCAGTTGCTTCAGCTGGTCGCTCAGAGGCATCGGGTGTCCGGTCCCAGTATACTGAGACCAGAACAGCTTCTCCATTGAGCTTCCCTCCTCGGCCTGGTAAAACTGTGCGGCATCCGACACACCACGGGGCAAATCTGTGAATGCTCCTAGAGAGCTCCGGATTTGGGTAAGTAACAGGTAATTTACTTTCACATGCTTGCTTTGCATATAGAATGCCTTACCCGCTGCTATCTTCTTCATCGCATCAATCTCTTGGAGGGCCTTTTGGGCTTCGGCCTTGGCATTCCTTGCGCTCTCGAGGGCCGTGGCAAGCTCGGACTCTCGCGTCTTCAAGTCAACCTCCAACGCCTCGTGCTTTGTCACGAGAGCGTGGAGCTCTTGCTGCACCTAACCCACCCGTTCCTCATGCCTTTCCCGCTTGGTGTGCTCCTTGGCCGCTTTGTTTTCGGCCTCGGATAGCGCTTGCTTCAGGGTTGCCACCTCGGTCGTGGCCCCTGGCAATTTACGATGATCCTGTCATTTTGCAATCGCATTCTTTTTATACATATCCATAGACTAGGTACTACTTACCTTTGTTCTCCTCGAGCTGCCTCTTGGCAAGGCCGAGCTCATCCTTGGACCCCTTAAGGTCCTGCTTCAATGCGGTGACCTCCACAGTCAGTGCGGCAGAGGCCAGCAGCGAAGCCTGCATACGCATATTGACATGCTTATATTAGACTCTTGCGATATTGTTTGATCCTCCGTTCGGGTTTTCTTTGTGAACACCGAACAGAGCATCAGGGGCTACTGTCTATGCGGTAATATTTTCCCCATATTTCAAAAACTTACCTCAAAGCCTGTTAGAAGGCTGGCAAAGGTTCAGTCAGTCCGCTCTTGGCGGACTGAACCTTCTGGACGACCGCACTCATAATAGTGCGGTGCTCTTCGTCGATGGAAGCGCTGCGAAGCGCTCCCAGCAGACTGTCCGGTGCCTCTGGATGGACAGAGGTCACCAGCACAGGCGTCTTGCCCCTTTTGGAAGGAGGCCGCTGCCTGAGTCCGGAACCACTGGAGGTTCCGGCGCGATGTTCGGCTGAGGGCCGAACTCGGAGCCCTCGGGAGCCTTGCTCCCTCTGCTCCCGGAATCCGGAAGGTCGCCTTGAGGCGCCTCCGGGACTGTCTCCCCTCGACCCGGTGCCTCTTGAGACAATACCTTGGCATTGTCTATAGGGCAAGGGGAGGTGGCGGTCGGAAGTGGATCGCTATCCATATCCGACGAGCCCAGGGAGCCGTCCGAAGATACGTCGATACGGGCTCGTGGCGGTCTGCATAATCATAATTCGGTGTTAGGAGAAGCAGTATGACAAAGGTATGCTATGAGTTACTCTGGCATCCAAATACTTATGACTTCGCCAGGGGCTTGGCCCTGAGCAGCCACTCGTCTTCTCCTTCGGCGACGGTGGTGGAGTAGTCCGGAAGGAGAGTCCTTCCCTACTTGGACCCTTCGCCCCCCAGGTTGGGGCGGCCTTCCTTTTCTTGTCTCCCCCGACTGGAGGGAGAGCATCTTCATCTTCCTCCTCGTCTTTGGGGGAGGAGTGTGTCACGGATTTATGGGACGATGAGTCCGATAACACCTGGCGTCGGGAACTCTTTCGGGTTCCCTTGGCCTTCTTGGTCTTCTCCGGCACCTTGTAAGGAGCCGGAGTCAGCATCTCCGTCAGGAGAGCATCCGCAGTGTCTTCGGGCAGAGGGGCCGGACAGTTAATCTGCCCCGACGTCTCCACCCAGTCTTGTCAAAGGCATGGAGCTCAGACCCCGCACATGGTTAAGCTAGGGGAAATAAATATCCTACCGGATGTGTAGAACTCACTGAATGCGTTCGGCGCTTCGCGCTTAGCCCGCGGTCCTCAGTGAGAGAGGGAGGGACCTCGGCGCCCTTAAACAGCACCTTCCAGACATCCTTGTGCATCATGTCAAAGAGTTCGCTCAGAGTCTGGTGCTGGGCCGGGTCGAACTCCCACAAGTTGAAGTCCCGTTGTTGGCACAGGAGGATCCGGCGGATGAGCATGACTTGGACTATGTTGACAAGCTTGAGCTTCTTGCCTGCCATATTCCGGATACATTTCTGTAGTCCTTCCAGCTCTACCGATGAACCCCAAGACAGGCCCTTCTCTTTCTAGGAGGTGATCGGCATGGGGATTCCGGATCGAAACTTGGGGGCAGCCACCCATTTGGCGTCGCGCGACTCGGTGATGTAGAACCACGCCGATTGCCACCCCTTTATGGTCTCCACGAAGGAGCCTTCAAGCCATATAACGTTGGGCATCTTGCCCACCATGGCTCCGCCGCATTCTGCTTGTTGGCCGCCCACCACCTTCGGCTTGATATTGAAGGTCTTTAACCACATGCCGAAGTGGGGCCGGATGCGGAGGAAAGCCTCACACACGACGATGAACGCCAAAATGTTGAGGACGAAGTTCGGGGCCAGATCATGGAAGTCCAGCCCATAGTAGAACATGAGACCACGGACGAATGGATGAAGGGGAAACCCCAGTCCGCGGAGGAAGTGGTGGAGGAAGACTACCCTCTCGTGAGGTTCAGGGGTAGGAACGATCTGCCCCGTAGCAGGCAGCCGATGCGCGATATTCGCGGCCAAGTATCCGGCTCCACGCAGCTTCTTGATGTGTCCCTCCGTAATGGAGGAAGCCATCCATTTTCCTCCCGCTCCGGACATGATTGGAGAAGGTTGAGGGGAAGGATGCGGGCTTGGGCATTGGAGCTCGAGTGCGCAAGAGTGGATGAGCAAGGAGGAAGAAGGCATGGGTAGAAAAAGGTTAAACCTTGTCCCTTTATAAGGGCGGCCGAAACTATGCGCCCCCACTGGCCTGGTAAAACTCACTTATCCCCCAAGCACCGTAATCGATGGCGCAGTTGGGTTACCCACGCCAGTATTGATGAGAATCCCGTAATAAGGGGGACACGATCTCTGCTTTGACAAGACGTGTCAAAAAACTGCCTCGCTTTATGTGCGGGGCTAGTTAAAGGAAACGGTTCGAATAATCACCGGGCCATGGCATAATGTCATGTTGCCAAAACAAGTCAGCAGATTAGATTTGTGGAAATATTATTCTCTCTACGGTGGTATGTGGAACTTATTTTGTAGGGTCGGACACTATCCTTGTATTCAAATTCTTCCGTGGTGTATTCGGAGGAGGAACCCGCCTTGCAATGCTGAACACAATACTGCGCGCCGGACTCATCATCATTGAAGCCTGGTTCAGGGGCTAATGAGGGAGTCCTGGATTAGGGGGTCTCCGGACAGCCAGACTATATCCTTTTGCCGGACTGTTAGACTATGAAGATACAAGAATAAAGACTTCGTCTCGTGTTCGGATGGGACTCTACTTGGCGTAGAAGGCAAGCTAGGCAATACGAATATGTATATCTCCTCCTTTGTAACCGACCTTGTGTAACCCTAGCCCCCTCCGGTGTCTATATAAACCGGAGGGTTTTAGTCCGTAGGACAACATACAATCATACCATAGGCTAGCTTCTAGGGTTTAGCCTCTCCGATCTCGTGGTAGATCAACTCTTGTAATACTCATATCATCAAGAATAAATCAAGCAGGACGTAGGGTTTTACCTCCATCAAGAGGGTCGGAACCTGGGTAAAACATCGTGTCCCCTGCTTCCTGTTACCATCCGCCTTAGACGCACACTTCGGGACCCCCTACCCGAGATCCACCGGTTTTGACACCGACACTATCCAGTTCTCATCTCCATTTCTCATCTCAAGTATCCAGTTCTAGTTGTATCGATCGGGATACAACTCCAAGTGTCCGTTACCGCAGGACAGGCTATGGATAGATGTTTTCTTCCCTACAGGGGTGCACCAACTTATCCACCACACTCGATTAACTCCGGCCGGACACACTTTCCTGGGTCATGCCCGGCCTCGCCCAAACAATACGCTGCAACCCGACCTAGGCTTAATAGAGAGGTCAGCACGCTGGACTAAACCTATGCCCCCAGGGGTCATGGTCCATCGCCCCGGGAACTCCTACACATTGTGAGGGCGGCCGGTGAGCAGACCTAGCTACCTCCTTAAACAAGGCAGGTGCTTACGCAGTCCAACCCGGTGCACGCTGCTCAGTTGCTAACATCTATTAAGCTTCGGCTGATGCATACGACGCAAAACGCCCATACAATGCCCACGTGATGGTTAGTGCTACCAGGCCAAAGGCCCCTCGGATCAAAAATCCAAATCATTGTGGATTAGGAACGCGCGGTAACAAGCAGAGACTCGCGAAAGATGTGACCCCGTCGCCCCGTTTCGAGTACTTGCGACAAGGGCTAAGAATGCCCGGCCACGCCTCGTAAGTATCTCGCGGGCACCTTCTAGGTCAACCCGACTCCACATCACTCGCTATTAAGCTCGCGTGGGTACCCCTCAGGGCCGACCCGTCTTTAGTAACTTGGCTCAGTGCAAAGTCATAGTAACCATAGTAACGGTGTGTCTAACACCAAGGGGAAAACCCGAGGAATCACCCCCGGTGAATCCCACTCGATGTTATCATCAAGGTGAACATAAGAGGATCCATGCTCAAGGTTCACATTTGATGGGTTGCACGACAGAGCCGTAACGGAAGTGGTTAAGGGGGAAATCACCCTCAATTACCTCGACCGTATAGCTACACTACAGAGATCTCATCAGGAGTGATGTAAGAGGTTCCACCCTCGGCACTTGATGGTAACTCTGCAGATTCATACAACTAGGGGTGATGATGTGCGGTGTCGGGGCCTGGACGTCGATCACGTTGATCGAGTCATCGAACATAAAGCGAGACAACTGGGACAAGGTGGGGTCACTGATGGACCTCTAACCAACCTATACTAAGCAGTTTAGGATAAGCAGGTAAGGTATGAAAGCAGGTAACAAAAACAGGCTATGCATCAGAGTAGGATCATACATAAAGCAGTAGCAGTTCTAATACAAGCATGAGAGGGAAAGAAATAGGCGATATCGGAATGCTTAAGGGGGGTTTGCTTGCCTGGAAGCTCTGCTGTAAAGGAAGAAGTGTCGTCAACGTAGTCGATCACAGGGACAACATCGGTCTTGGGGTCTACCGGAGAGATGAGGGGGAAGAAATAGTAAATACAGAGCAAACAAAGCATCCCAAGGCATAACATGGCCACACGCAGCGCTAGGAGTGTTCTAACGTATTGCTGCACGAAACAGGTGAAGGGGGAATTCAACCGGGAAGGTATTCTCGGTTCCGGACTTGTGTCAGATAGACGACCAGAGGGGGAAAGTTCCATGTTCAGATAGATAGAGGCATCTGACAGGAAAACGAATCACGTATTCAGATTTGTTGGATTTTTCTGAGCAACTTTCATGTAGAAAACATTTTCATCCGAGTTACGGTTTAATTACTATGATTTTTGCAAGTTTTAAAACATATTCTGGAATTATTTATATTACTAGAAAAGGAATACTACGTCAACATGACATCATTGTGACGTCAGTAGTCAACAGGACGACTGACCAGGTCAAACTGACCAGTGGGGCCATAGGGACCCACATGTCAGCCCCTATGGGTTAACAGTGGATTCATTATTCTCACAAGGTTAATTTGGGGTGTGGGCCCCATGTGTCAGTGAGTAAACTAATTAGCAGATTAGTTTACTAATTACTTTTAATTATAAAATATTTTAATTAGCTTAATTATGTGGTGGGGCCTGCACGTCAGTGGTATTGGGTTGCCAGTCAGCAGTTGACTAGGTCAACCCGGTCAACTGGGGCCCATGGGGCCCGCTGGCAGCGACCCAGGGGTGTGGCCCTGATCGGCCACGTCGGCAGGGCTCCGGAGAAGGCTCCTGCGACCTCTCCTATGGCGACACGATGCCAGAGAAGGCCGGGATTCGCCTATAGGGGGTCTCTGGGGCTGGGGCTGGGCTCGTTCGAACGGGGAGTGAGCGGCGCGGCTGGTGGTGGTGGTGGTTTTGCCGGAATTGGCTGGAGCGGCGCCAGCGAGTGGCGAGGGCGGCGGCGGTGTTCGGGCCTCATTCGAAACGTGGCATGAGCGGCCTAGGGGGGCGGTTGGGGCTGCGACTGGGTGCTGCGCGCGTCCTGGAGCACGCTAGTGACTTGCACTGGGGCTCGGGAGCATGGACGGCGCGCGGGCGGCGGCCAGGGCGGCGGCGGAGCTCACCTCCGCGGGGACAGCGACGGAGCGTGCTAAAGCGTGAAAGAGAGGAAAGGGAGCGACGCGGAGGCTCACCTAGCGGGCACACGGTGGCCCTGTGAACGCTTAGGAGCAGCATATTGTCGTCGGGGAAGAAGGGGATCGCCGGCGACCCGTGGAAGGTGACGACGTGGTCGGCGATGCAGAGCTCCTCGGCTCCTTCCAGCAGCTCCAGAAGACGTGGCAGTCCACGGCGATGCTGACGAGCACGGCCAGGCCGCGTCGAAGGCACATTGGCCGTGGAGATTACGAAGACGCGGCGGCGATGGTGCTCGGAGGTGGATGGAGAACGAGGGGAGAGGCAACGCGCAGGCGGAGAGGGTGAGGGAATTTTGGGAGTGGGTGGAGGTAGGTGGGGAAGGAGTCGAGGAGCCGGAAGGGAGGCGCGGGGCCTTATCCCCTCGCCCGGGCATTGTCGGCGAGGCGGGTCCGGCGGGGACGCGCGCGCGCGCGGTCGCTCGCGCAGTGGGGAAGGGGGAAGACGACAGGGGGGATTGGGCCGGCTCAGGTAGGTTAGGTGGGCCGACCCAGGTGGGTTCGGTCCAGGAAGGGGGGGTTGCTCTTTCCTCTCCCTTTTCTTTTCTTTTTCTTTTTCTTTTTTATATCATTAGCTTATGCATTTTCTTATAGCCACAATTTACTTTGCAAAAATATGCTACTGGCCAAAACAATTTCATAGAATTATTGTGCACTACCACAAAAAGATTGTGAGGCTTTTGAAACAGTTTGCAATTTTTATAAATTAAAAAGGCATTTAATTTATTGCTTAGGTCACTGTTTCAAGAAGTTTAGGCCACTTAAACCCTTTGCAAAAATTTTGGTTCACCACCAATATTAGTTCTGGATTATTTGGCACATTATGAACATTTTAGTTTTCATGTTGAGCAATTTTGAATTTACTCATAATTTGAAATTGAATTCAACTAGAGTTTGAAATGGAATATTGATTAAAGTGGCTAAGCACTGTTATAGCAAAATGATTAGCTTGATCTCTGGGATTACTGTAGCATCATTACACCGAGGTGTTACAACTCTCCTCCTCTAAAAGGAATTCTCGTCCCGAGAATTAAGAGGTAGAAGGGAATAGGTCGGGGTATTCAGCCCGGAGGTTATCTTCGCGTTCCCAAGTGGCTTCATCTTTAGTATGATTCGACCATTGCACCTTGAGGAACTTGGTAACCATTGCACATGGAAGACGTCATGGACGTGAGAGAACTCAGGTGGCAACTCCAATTGATAAGCCACCAGTCCACAACAGGAGAGAATGCGGAAAGGACCAATGTAGCGCGGAGCTAGCTTGCCCTTGACTCCGAACCGATGAGTGCCTCTCAAAGGAGTGACACGGAGATAAGCTTGTTCACCAGGTTGATAAGTTGAACCCAGTGTTTCCGGTCATAGTTGCTCTTCTGGCGAGACTGGGCCGCCTTGAGATTATCCCGGACAATGCGAACCTGCTCTTCAGCTTGTTGAATAATGTCTGGACCAATGAGCGTTCGTTCCCCAGTTTCTGACCAATTCAGAGGGATTCGGCACTTACGTCCATAAAGCACTTCAAAGGGTGCCTTCTTCAAGCTGGCTTGATAGCTGTTGTTATAAGAGAACTCCACATAAGGGAGAGATTCTTCCCACTTCTTGCCGAAAGAAATAACACAAGCCCGAAGCATGTCTTCAAGAATTTGATTGACTCGCTCAACTTGGCCATGGGATTGGGGATGATAAGCAGTGCTCCAGGTAATATGAGTTCCCATTGCCTCTTGGAAACTATCCCAGAACTTTGAAGTGAATATACTGCCACGGTCTGAACTGATCTCCTTCGGAATGTCGTGGAGTGACACAATTCGGGAGATGTACAAGTTTGCTAATTTACTAGCAGTGATAGTCTCCTTGACTAGCAGAAAGTGAGCAACCTTCGAGAATTGGTCGATAACGACGAAGATAGCATTGTTACCTTTCTGAGACTTGGGAAGGCCAGTGACGAAGTCCATCTGAATCTTATCCCACTTCCATTCAGGAATCAGAAGCGGTTGTAGAAGTCCAGCCGGTTTCTGATGTTTTGCTTTGACGCGATGACAAACGTCACATTCTTCAATATATCGAGCAATGTCTTGCTTCATCTTGGACCACCAATATTTCTGACGAATGTCTAAGTACATCTTGGTACTTCCCAGATGAATAGAGAGAGGGGTGTCATGCGCTTCTTTCATCACCTTCTCTGTCATAAGCTCGAACCGAGGTACTACAATACGATCTCTGAAGTATAAGGTTCCATCTTCACCAAGTGAGAAATCTCTGGATTTCTCTAAGGCAAGATCCTTTTTCATCAAATCAACATGAGCATCCTTGGCTTGTGCAGACTTAATTGCTTTTAGAAGAGTTGGTTCCAAGACAAGGTTATTCAGAGAACCCTGTGGAACTAGTTGAAGGTTCAGCTTGCATAGCTCTTCATAAAGGCGGGGTTGAGCTTTGTAGACCATGTGGTTATTGAAATAAGACTTACGGCTTAGGGCATCAGCCATTACATTAGCCTTACCCGGGGTATAGGATATACCGCAGTTGTAGTCAACAATAGCTTCCATCCATCGCTGCCGACGGAGGTTCAGATCTGGCTAAGTAAACAAATACTTCAGACTCTGATGATCAGTGAAGATTTCTCAATGATTACCGAGAAGGTACTGTCGCCATAGCTTCAGTGCATAGATAACCGCAGCAAGCTCAAGGTCATGAACTGGGTAGTTCTCTTCGTGAGGGCGCACTTGACGAGAGGCATAAGCAATCACTCTGCGCTCTTGCATTAGGACACAACCTAATCCTTGTCGTGAAGCGTCGCAATAGATGACGAAGTCCTTGCGAGAATCAGGGGGAGCAAGCACTAGGGCATAAGTCAGCTTGTCCTTCAGTGTCTGGAAACTTTCTTGGCAATTGTCTGTCCAATCGAACTTAATGCCTTTGTGTAGCAGATTGGTCAGTGGCTTGGCGATCTTGGAGAAGCTCTTGACAAAGCGGCGACAATAGCTGGCTAGTCCGAGAAAGCTTCTGACTTGCTTGACAGTCTTCGCAGGGGTCCAGTCAAGAATAGCCTGAACTCGCTCTGGGTTGGCAGCAATGCCATCCTTGGAGATGACATGACCAAGGTAGGTGACTTCGGGTAACCAAAATTCGCACTTGGAATACTTGTCATAAAGTTGATGTTCTTGAAGCTTCTCTAGAACAAGTCGAAGATGTTTAACATGTTCTTCTTTGTTCTTCGAATATACCAGGATATCATCCAGATAGACCACGACGAACTTGTCGAGGTAATCCATGAATATGTAGTTCACCAGGCGAGAGAATGTGGCCGGAGCATTGGTCAAGACAAAAGACATGACGGTGTACTCGTAAGAACCATAACGAGTGACAAAAGCGGTCTTTGGAATATCCTCTTCACGAACACAGATCTGGTGGTAACCCAATCTCAAGTAAAGTTTAGAGAATATCGATGAACCAGCCAGTTGATCATGAAGGGGATATTTGTTTTGAATTGTAGCTTGGTTGATAGGACGATAGTCTTGGACCAAACGATTCGTTCCATCCTTCTTCACAAAGAGAGAAGGTGCTCCCCAAGCTGAGGAACTTGGACGAATGAAACCCTTGCGAAGAGATTTGTCGATTTCCTCCTTAAGTTCAAGGAGCTCATGAGGTGGCATCTTGTAGGGTCGTTTGGCGATAGGAACGGTGCCTGGTTTCAAGTCGATGACGAACTCAATAGCCCGAGTAGGAGGTATTCCTGGAAGTTCTTCTGGAAAGACATCTAAGAAGTCGCGAACAACTGGAATCTTTTCGATTCCCTCAAGAGGTGCTATGTTCAACGCATTCAAGGCATAAAGTCGTGCTTCAGCATTTCGAACAAGTCAAGCATGATAGCTTACTATCTCACTAGAAGGATGTAGGAGGTGAACAGTCTTAGTGGCACAAACCATAGAAGCGGTATGTGCTTTCAACCAATCCATTCCTAGAATGAGGTCAATACTGGAAGACTTTAGGATAATGGGAGAGGCATGAAACTCTAATCCTTCAATCTCAATGACGATGTCGTGGCTAACCATAGTGGTCCGACATTGGCCCGAGGGGGTGTTTACCACTAATGGAATGTGCACCTCTTCGTATTTAATGCCATGCCTGAATGCAAAATCTTCTGATCTTGAGCTTCATTCAGAATGCGATGCCCCTGTATCGAATAAAATAGCAGCTGGTACTGAATTAACAAGGAGAGTACCCATCATAGTAGCAGGCTGGTCTTGAGCTTCATTCAGATCAATGTTGTTAGCCTGCCCACGACCATATGGTCTGGCATTGCGGTTGCGGGGTTGATTGATACCACGAGCATTAGAAGGCAGAGCCAGCTGATTCTGATTCTGATGGCAGTTCCTGGAACGGTGACCTGGAAGGCCACACTTGAAGCACAGACCAGCATTGGGATTGGGAGCAGGAGCTTGGGGTGGTGCAGTCTGAAGAGGCTGCCTCGTTGGTGGAGGAGGCAAACGCGGAGCAGCATAGGACTGTCTTGGTGTAGGTGCAGTTGGATGATACAAGCTGTGGGGAATCCATATCCGACACTTCTGTGCTGACGGCCCCGAAGATGAGCCAACGTCATGGCTGCGCCTGTGGGATCCCCAGTGTTCCTGAAGACCAGTCTCAACCTGAATAGCCTTGTTCACCAAGGTGGCGAAGTCGGCAAAGTCATGAGCGAGCAGTGCCAGCTTAATATCAGGGTGAAGTCCATCACAGAACTTTTCTTGCCTACGAGCATCCGTTGCAATGTCTTCTTCAGCATAACGAGACAAGTCCAGAAATTCCCGCTGGTAAGCATCTACAGTATTGTTGCCTTGGGTGAGGTTGCGGAACTCTCGCTTCTTCCCGTCCATGATTCCCTCAGGAATGAAGCGGGCACGGAAAGCAACTTGGAAATCCGGCCAAGTGATGACTGTTCCCGCGGGTAGGGTATGAAGGAAATATGCCCTAGAGGCAATAATAAAGTTATTATTTATTTCCTTATATCATGATAAATGTTTATTATTCATGCTAGAATTGTATTATCCGGAAACGTAATACTTGTGTGAATACATAGACAAACAAAGTGTCACTAGTATGCCTCTACTTGACTAGCTCGTTAATCGAAGATGGTTATGTTTCCTAACCATAGACATGAGTTGTCATTTGATTAACGGGATCACATCATTAGGAGAATGATGTGATTGACATGACCCATTCCATTAGCTTAGCACCCAATCGTTTAGTATGTTGCTATTACTTTCTTCATGACTTATACATGTTCCTATGACTATGAGATTATGCAACTCCGGTTTACCGGAGGAACACTTTGTGTGTTACCAAACGTCACAACGTAACTGGGTGATTATAAAGGTGCTCTACAGGTGTCTCCAAAGGTACATGTTGGGTTGGCGTATTTCAAGATTAGGATTTGTCGCTCCGATTGTCGGAGAGGTATCTCTGGGCCCTCTCGGTAACACACATCACTTAAGCCTTGCAAGCAATGCAACTAATAAGTTAGTTGCAAGATGATGTATTACGGAACGAGTAAAGAGACTTGCCGGTAACGAGATTGAACTAGGTATTGAGATACCTAAGATTGAATCTCGGGCAAGTAACATACCGATGACAAAGGGAACAACGTATGTTGTTATGCGGTCTGACTGATAAAGATCTTCGTAGAATATGTAGGAGCCAATATGAGCATCTAGGTTCCGCTATTGGTTATTGACTGGAGACGTGTCTCGGTCATGTCTACATTGTTCTCGAACCCGTAGGGTCCGCATGCTTAACGTTACGATGACAATTTCATTATGAGTTTATATATTTTTATGTACCGAAGGTTGTTCGGAGTCCCGGATGTGATCATGGACTTGACGAGGAGTCTCGAAATGGTCGAGACATAAATATCAATATATTGGACGACTATATTTGGACACCGGAAAGGTTCCGGGTAAGATTGGGACAATACCGGATCCCGGGAGGTTATCGGAACCCCCCGGGAGGTATATGGGCCTTATTGGGCCTTAGTGGAAAGGAGGGGAAAGGAGCAAGGGAGGGGGCGCCCCCCCCCCAAGCCCAATCCGAATTGGGAGGGGGGCCCACCCCCCTTCCTTCCTCCCTCCTTCCTCTTCCTTCCCTCTCCTACTCCTAATAGGAAAAAGGGGAGTCCTACTCCCGGTGGGAGTTGGGCTCCCCCCCTTGGGCGCGCCACCCTCCTTGGCCGGCCCCCTCCTCCACTCGTTTATATACGGGGGTAGGGGGCACCCCAGAGACACAACAATTGATCATTGATCTCTTAGCTGTGTGCGGTGTCCCCCTCCACCATAATCCTCAATAATATTGTAGCGGTGCTTAGGCGAAGCCCTGCGACGGTAGAACATCAAGATCATCACCATGCCGTCGTGCTGAAGGAACTCATCCCCGACACTTTGCTGGATCGGAGTCCGGGGATCGTCATCGAGCTGAACGTGTGCAAAAACTCGGAGGTGTCGTAGTTTCGGTGCTTGATCGGTCGGGCCGTGAAGACGTACGACTACATCAACCGCGTTGTTATAACGCTTCCGCTTCCGGTCTACGTGGGTACGTAGACAACACTCTCCCCTCTCGTTGCTGTGCATCACCATGATCTTGCGTGTGCGTAGGAATTTTTTTTAAATTACTACGTTCCCCAACAGTGGCATCCGAGCCCAGGTTTTATGTGTTGATGTTATATGCACGAGTAGAACACAAGTGAGTTGTGGGCGATATAAGTCATATTGCTTACCAGCATGTCATACTTTGGTTCGGCGGTATTGTTGGATGAAGCGGCCCGGACCGACATTACGCGTACACTTACGCGAGACTGGTTCTACCGACGTGCTTTGCACACAGGTGGCTGGCGGGTGTCAGTTTCTCCAACTTTAGTTGAACCGAGTGTGGCTACGCCTGGTCCTTGCGAAGGTTAAAACAGCACCAACTTGACAAACTATCGTTGTGGTTTTTGATGAGTAGGTAAGATTGGTTCTTGCTAAGCCCGTAGCAGCCACGTAAAACTTGCAACAAACAAAGTAGAGGACGTCTAACTTGTTTTTGCAGGGCATGTTGTGATGTGATATGGTCAAGGCATGATGCCTAAATTTTATTGTATGAGATGATCATGTTTTGTAACCAAGTTATCGGCAACTGGCAGGAGCCATATGGTTGTTGCTTTATTGTATGCAATGCAATCGCCCTGTAATGCTTTACTTTATCACTAAGTGGTAGAGATAGTCATAGAAGCATAAGATTGGCGAGACGACAACGATGCTACGATGGAGATCAAGGTGTCGCGCCGGTGACGATGGTGATCATGACGATGCTTCAGAGATGGAGATCACAAGCACAAGATGATGATGGCCATATCATATCACTTATATTAATTGCATGCGATGTTTATCTTTTATGCATCTTATCTTGCTTTGATTGACGGTAGCATTATAAGATGATCTCTCACTAAATTTCAAGATAAAAGTGTTCTCCCTGAGTATGCACCGTTGCCAAAGTTCGTCGTGCCCAGACACCACGTGATGATCGGGTGTGATAAGCTCTACGTCCATCTACAACGGGTGCAAGCCAGTTTTGCACATGCAGAATACTCAGGTTAAACTTGACGAGGCTAGCATATGCAGATATGGCCTCAGAACACTGAGACCGAAAGGTCGAGCGTGAATCATATAGTAGATATGATCAACATAGTGATGTTCACCATTGAAAACTACTCCATTTCACGTGATGATCGGTTATGGTTTAGTTGATTTGGATCACGTGATCACTTAGAAGATTAGAGGGATCTCTTTCTAAGTGGGAGTTCTTAAGTAATATGATTAATTGAACTTAAATTTATCATGAACTTAGTACTTGATAGTATCTTGCTTGTTTATGTTTGATTGTAGATAGATGGCCCGTGTTGTTGTTCCGTTGAATTTTAATGCGTTCCTTGAGAAAGCAAAGTTGAAAGATGATGGTAGCAATTATACGGATTGGGTCCGTAACTTGAGGATTATCCTCATTGCTGCACAGAAGAATTACGTCCTGGAAGCACTGTTGGGTGCCAGGCCTGCTGCTGATGCAACTGATGACGTTAAGAACGTCTGGCAAAGCAAAGCTGATGACTACTCGATAGTTCAATGTGTCATGCTTTACGGCTTAGAACCGGGTCTTCAACGATGTTTTGAACGTCATGGAGCATATGAGATGTTCCAGGAGTTGAAGCTAATATTTCAAGCAAATGCTCGTATTGAGAGATATGAAGTCTCCAATAAGTTCTATAGCTGCAAGATGGAGGAGAATAGTTCTGTCAATGAGCATATACTCAAAATGTCAGGGTATAATAATCACTTAATTCAACTAGGAGTTAATCTTCCGGATGATTGCATCATTGACAAAATTCTCCAATCACTTCCACCTAGCTACAAGAGCTTCGTGATGAACTATAATATGCAAGGGATGGATAAAACAATTCCCGAGCTCTTAGCAATGCTAAAAGCTGCGGAGGTAGAAATCAAGAAGGAGCATCAAGTGTTGATGGTCAACAAGACCACTAGTTTCAAGAAAATGGGCAAGGGGAAGAAGAAGGGGAACTTCAAAAAGAACAGCAAGCAAGTTGCTGCTCAGGAGAAGAAACCCAAGTCTGGACCTAAGACTGAAATTGAGTGCTTCTACTGCAAGCAGACTGGTCACTGGAAGCGGAACTGTCCCAAGTATTTGGCGGATAACAAGGATGGCAAGGTGAACAAAGGTATATGTGATATACATGTTATTGATGTGTACCTTACTAGAGCTCGCAGTAGCACCTGGGTATTTGATACTGGTTCTGTTGCTAATATTTGCAACTCGAAACAGGGACTACGGATTAAGCGAACACTGGCGAAGGACGAGGTGACGATGCGCGTGGGAAATGGTTCCAAAGTCGATGTGATCGCGGTCAGCATGCACCTCTACATCTACCATCGGGATTAGTATTAGACCTAAATAATTGTTATTTGGTGCCAGCGTTGAACATGAACATTATATCTGGATCTTGTTTGATGCGAGACGGTTATTCATTTAAATCAAAGAATAATGGTTGTTCTATTTATATGAGTAATATCTTTTATGGTCATGCACCCTTGAAGAGTGGTCTATTTTTGATGAATTTCGATAGTAGTGATACACATTCATAATGTTGAAGCCAAAAGATGCAGAGTTGATAATGATAGTGCAACTTATTTGTGGCACTGCCGTTTAGGTCATATCAGTGTAAAGCGCATGAAGAAACTCCATACTGATGGACTTTTGGAACCACTTGATTATGAATCACTTGGTACTTGCGAACCGTGCCTCATGGGCAAGATGACTAAAACGCCATTCTCCGGTACTATGGAGAGAGCAACAGATTTGTTGGAAATCATACATACAGATGTATGTGGTCCAATGAACGTTGAAGCTCGTGGCGGATATCGTTATTTTCTCACCTTCACAGATGATTTAAGCAGATGTGGGTATATCTACTTAATGAAACATAAGTCTGAAACATTTGAAAAGTTCAAAGAATTTCAGAGTGAAGTTGAAAATCATCGTAACAAGAAAATAAAGTTTCTACGATCTGATCGTGGAGGAGAATATTTGAGTTACGAGTTTGGTTTACATTTGAAACAATGCAGAATAGTTTTGCAACTCACGCCACCCGGAACACCACAGCGTAATGGTGTGTCCGAATGTCGTAATCGTACTTTACTTGATATGGTGCGATCTATGATGTCTCTTACAGATTTACCGCTATCGTTTTGGGGTTATGCTTTAGAGACGGCCGCATTCACGTTAAATAGGGCACCATCAAAATCCGTTGAGACAACGCCTTATGAACTATGGTTTGGCAAGAAACCAAAGTTGTCGTTTCTGAAAGTTTGGGGCTGCGATGCTTATGTGAAAAAGCTTCAACCTGATAAGCTCGAACCCAAATTGGAGAAATGTGTCTTCATAGGATACCCGAAGGAGACTGTTGGGTACACCTTCTATCACAGATCCGAAGGCAAGACATTTGTTGCTAAGAATGGATCCTTTCTAGAGAAGGAGTTTCTCTCGAAAGAAGTGAGTGGGAGGAAAGTAGAACTTGATGAGGTAACTATACCTGCTCCCTTATTGGGAAGTAGTACATCACAGAAACCGGTTTCTATGACACCTACACCAATTAGTGAGGAAGCTAATGATGATGATCATGAAACTTCAGAACAAGTTACTACTGAACCTCATAGATCAAGCAGAGTAAGATCCGCACCAGAGTGGTACGGTAATCCTGTTCTGGAAGTCATGCTACTAGATCATGATGAACCTATGAACTATGAAGAAGCAATGGTGAGCCCAGATTCCACAAAATGGCTTGAAGCCATGAAATCCGAGATGGGATCCATGTATGAGAACAAAGTGTGGACTTTGGTTGACTTGCCCAATGATCGGCAAGCAATTGAAAATAAATGGATCTTCAAGAACAAGACTGACGCTGATGGTAATGTTACTGTCTACAAAGCTCGACTTGTCGCAAAAGGTTTTCGACAAGTTCAAGGAATTGACTATGATGAGACCTTCTCACCCGTAGCGATGCTTAAGTCTGTCCGAATCATGTTAGCAATTGCCGCATTTTATGATTATGAAATTTGGCAGATGGATGTCAAAACTGCATTCCTGAATGGATTTCTGGAAGAAGAGTTGTATATGATGCAGCCGGAAGGATTTTTCGATCCAAAAGGAGCTAACAAAGTGTGCAAGCTCCAGCGATCCATTTATGGACTGGTGCAAGCATCTCGGAGTTGGAATAAACGCTTTGATAGTGTCATCAAAGCATTTGGTTTTGTACAGACTTTTGGAGAAGCCTGTATTTACAAGAAAGTGAGTGGGAGCTCTGTAGCATTTCTGATATTATATGTGGATGACATATTGCTAATCGGAAATGATATAGAATTTCTGGATAGCATAAAGGGATACTTGAATAAGAGTTTTTCAATGAAAGACCTCGGTTAAGCTGCTTACATATTGGGCATTAAGATCTATAGAGATAGATCAAGACGCTTAATTGGACTTTCACAAAGCACATACCTTGATAAAGTTTTGAAGAAGTTCAAAATGGATCAAGCAAAGAAAGGATTCTTGCCTGTGTTACAAGGTGTGAAGTTGAGTAAGACTCAATGCCCGACCACTGCAGAAGATAGAGAGAAAATGAAAGATGTTCCCTATGCTTCAGCCATAGGCTCTATCATGTATGCAATGCTGTGTACCAGACCTGATGTGTGCCTTGCTATAAGTCTAGCAGGGAGGTACCAAAGTAATCCAGGAGTGGATCACTGGACAGCGGTCAAGAACATCCTGAAACCTGAAAAGGACTAAGGATATGTTTCTCATATATGGAGGTGACAAAGAGCTCATCGTAAATGGTTACGTTGATGCAAGCTTTGACACTGATCCGGACGATTCTAAATCGCAAACCGGATATGTATTTACATTAAACGGTGGAGCTGTCAGTTGGTGCAGTTCTAAACAAAGCGTCGTGGCGGGATCTACATGTGAAGCGGAGTACATAGCTGCTTCAGAAGCAGCAAACGAAGGAATCTGGATGAAGGAGTTCATATCCGATCTAGGTGTCATACCTAGTGCATCGGGTCCAATGAAAATCTTTTGTGACAATACTGGTGCAATTGCCTTGGCAAAGGAATCCAGATTTCACAAGAGAACCAAGCACATCAAGAGACGCTTCAATTCCATCCGGGATCTAGTCCAGGTGGGAGACATAGAGATTTGCAAGATACATACGGATCTGAATATAGCAGACCCATTGACTAAGCCTCTTCCACGAGCAAAACATGATTACCACCAAGGCTTCATGGGTGTTAGAATCCTTACTGTGTAATCTAGATTATTGACTCTAGTGCAAGTGGGAGACTGAAGGAATATGCCCTAGAGGCAATAATAAAGTTATTATTTATTTCCTTATATCATGATAAATGTTTATTATTCATGCTAGAATTGTATTAATCGGAAACGTAATACTTGTGTGAATACATAGACAAACAAAGTGTCACTAGTATGCCTCTACTTGACTAGCTCGTTAATCGAAGATGGTTATGTTTCCTAACCATAGACATGAGTTGTCATTTGATTAACGGGATCACATCATTAGGAGAATGATGTGATTGACATGACCCATTCCATTAGCTTAGCACCCGATCGTTTAGTATGTTGCTATTGCTTTCTTCATGACTTATACATGTTCCTATGACTATGAGATTATGCAACTCCCGTTTACCGGAGGAACACTTTGTGTGCTACCAAACGTCACAACGTAACTGGGTGATTATAAAGGTGCTCTACAGGTGTCTCCAAAGGTACATGTTGGGTTGGCGTATTTCGAGATTAGGATTTGTCGCTCCGATTGTCGGAGAGGTATCTCTGGGCCCTCTCGGTAACACACATCACTTAAGCCTTGCAAGCAATGCAACTAATAAGTTAGTTGCAAGATGATGTATTACAGAATGAGTAAAGAGACTTGCCGGTAATGAGATTGAACTAGGTATTGAGATACCGACGATCGAATCTCGAGCAAGTAACATACCGATGACAAAGGGAACAACGTATGTTGTTATGTGGTCTGACCGATAAAGATCTTCGTAGAATATGTAGGAGCCAATATGAACATCCAGGTTCCGCTATTGGTTATTGACCAGAGACGTGTCTCGGTCATGTCTACATTGTTCTCAAACCCGTAGGGTCCGCACACTTAATGTTACGATGACAATTTCATTATGAGTTTATATATTTTTATGTATCGAAGGTTGTTCGGAGTCCCGGATGTGATCACGGACTTGACGAGGAGTCTCGAAATGGTCGAGACATAAATATCGATATATTGGGCGACTATATTTGGACACCGGAAAGGTTCCGGGTAAGATTGGGACAATACCGGATCACCGGGAGGTTATCGGAACCCCCCGGGAGGTATATGGGCCTTATTGGGCCTTAGTGGAAAGGAGGGGAAAGGAGCAAGGGAGGGGGCACGCCCCCCCAAGCCCAATCCAAATTGGGAGGGGGGCCGTCCCCCCTTTCCTTCCTCCCTCCTTCCTCTTCCTTCCCTCTCCTACTCCTAATAGGAAAAAGGGGAGTCCTACTCCCGATGGGAGTTGGACTCCCCCCCTTCAGCGCGCCACCCTCCTTGGCCGGCCCCCTCCTCCACTCCTTTATATACGGGGGCAGGGGGGCACCCTAGAGACACAACAATTGATCATTGATCTCTTAGCCGTGTGCGGTGCCCCCCTCCACCATAATCCTCAATAATATCGTAGCGGTGCTTAGGCGAAGCCCTGCGACGGTAGAACATCAAGATCATCACCACGCCGTCGTGCTGACGGAACTCATCCCCGACACTTTGCTGGATCGGAGTCCGGGGATCTTCATCGAGCTGAACGTGTGCAAAAACTCGGAGGTGCCGTAGTTTCGGTGCTTGATCAGTCGGGCCGTGAAGACGTACGACTACATCAACCGCGTTGTTATAACGCTTCCGCTTCCGGTCTACAAGGGTACGTAGAAAACACTCTCCCCTCTCGTTGCTGTGCATCACCATGATCTTGCGTGTGCGTAGGAATTTTTTTAAATTACTACGTTCCCCAACAGGGTACGCCTGTGGCTGTCCCACCATTGAGCAGCGGGACCCTTCAGAAAGAAAGATGCAAAGGTGACATAGCTAGCAGGGGCCGCACTAGCAGACTCCATTCCATATGTGATGTTGCGGAGCCAGTCATCAGCATCAAGGGGTTGAGTTGAGCTGCGATAAATAGTTGGGTTGAGACGCATGAAGTCCTGCAGAGTTACTGGGGTTGGCTATTGATTCATGTTCGCACGAGGAAACTGAGCCATCATTCCTTCCATGAACTGGCGGTTCAGCTCAAATTGTTGCATCATTCCATCAAAGAATTGGGGCGGTGGTGGATTGTTGGCACCACGGCCACGCCAGCGGGCCTAACCATCCTGCTAACATGTAACAGGGGGTAGTTCAGCATTAAACATTTGCAAATACAAGGATTATTCATGATGAAACATGCATAATGAAAGAGGTACGTTGGATACCACTTTGTAGTCAACACGACAATGTGTGTACTATCCAGAATACTATTCTAAGGAAAAACTATGGCTTATCCAACTTTGGAGTGAATGTGGTCACGGGATCCTAATGTTAGAGTTAGTAAACTCGTTTAACCCGAATGGAAGAGAGATCAGAATCCCAGAGTATAGACAAGGAGTAAAAGAACCTAATACCACCCAATGGCGACGTGGGCCCGTAAGACACACAGCCATGTTAGTAAAAGTTTTTGTAGTGGCTAGACTCAACTTCGGCCAAGGAGTTGGAAAGGGGGATACCTACATGCAGTCGGCTCTGATACCAACTTGTGACACCCTCGATTCAATCGTACACTAATCATACACACAAATGTGTACGATCAAGATCAAGGACTAACAGGAAGATATCACAACACAACTCTAGACACAAATTAAAATAATACAAGCCTTATATTACAAGCCAGGGGCCTCGAGGGCTCAAATACATAAGCTTGAAAACACAAGAGTCAGCGGAAGCAACAATATATGAGTACAAATGTCAGTGTCAAAACCGGCGGATCTCGGGTAGGGGGTCCCGGACTGTGCGTCTAAGGCGGATGGTAACATGAGGCGGGGACACGATGTTTACCCAGGTTCGGGCCCTCTTGATGGAGGTAATACCCTATGTCCTGCTTGATTGATCTTGATGATATGAGTATTACAAGAGTTGATCTACCACGAGATCATAGAGGCTAAACCCTAGAAGCTAGCCTATGGTATGATTGTATGTTGTCCTATGGACTAAACCCTCCGGTTTATATAGACACCGGAGGGGGCTAGGGTTACACAGAGTCGGTTACAAGGGAGGAGATCTACATATCCGTATTGCCAAGCTTGCCTTCCACGCCAAGGGAAGTCCCATCCGGACATGGGACGAAGTCTTCAATCTTGTATCTTCATAGTCCAACAGTCCGGCCAAAGGATATAGTCTGGCTGTCCGGAGACCCCCTAATCCAGGACTCCCTTAGTAGCCCCTGAACCATGCTTCAATGATGATGAGTCCGGCACACAGATTTGTCTTCGACATTGCAGGGCGGGTTCTTCCTCCGAATACTCCATAGAAGATTTTGAACACAAGGATAGTGTCCGACTCTGCAAAACAAGTTCCACATACCACCGTAGAGAGAACAATATTTCCACAAATCTAATCTGCTGACACGTTTAGCAACATGACATCATGCCATGGCCCGGTCCTTATTCAAACCGTCTTTCTCAACCAGCTACTGCACATATTGTGAGGTGGTTTCCTTGGCACGTCTTGTCGAAGCAGAGATCGTGTCCCCTCATCACGGGATTCTCATCAATACGGATGTTGGTAACCCAACCGCGCCATCAATTACGGCGCTTGGGGAATAAGAGGTTTTACCAGGTGAGTGGGGAGGCGCATCGCCTCTTTCGCCCTTATAAAGGGACAAGGATTCACTCTTTTCACCCACGCCTTCTTCCCGATTCATTCCCTTCTGCTTAGGCTCCAACGCCCAAGCGTTCACCTTCTCTGCCCACAAAAAGGTCTTCCAAAGATGTCCGGATCCGGAGCAGGAGGCAAATGGATGGCCTCTACCGTCCGAGAGAAGGATATCAAAAAGCTTCGGGAGGCCGGGTATCTGGCCAAGAAAATCAGCCACCGTCTCCCGACGGCGGGACAGATCGTCCCCACTCCAGAACCCCACGAGAGGGTGGTATTCCTCCCTCACTTTGTCCGCGGGCTAGGGTTTCCCCTCCACCCGTTCGTTCATAGCATCATGTATTATTATGGCATCGATCTTCATGATCTGTCCCCTAATTCCTTCCTCAACATATCGACATTCATTGTCATGTGCGAGGCTTTTCTCCGCATTTCGCTACACTTTGGTTTATGGCTGAAGGTTTTCAATGTGAAGCCTAAGGTGGTGGGCGGCGAGCACGCCGAGTGCGGGGGCCCTATGGTGAGCAAAATGCCCAACGTCATATGGCCAACGGGAACCTTTAATGATTCTGTCAAGGAGTGGCAATAGCAGTGGTTTTACATCACTGAGCCGTGCAGCAAGGAATGGGCCGCCTCTCCCGAGTTTCGATCCGGCGCCCCTCTGCAGCTTACATCCTGGGTAAGAAAGGCCTGGACTGTTCCTCGTCCGACGAACTGTCGGTGCTCCGGACGCGCGTTAAAGATATGGGAGATAAGAACATTGAACTTGTCAACGTAGTCCAGGTGATGTTAGCCCGTCGGGTACTGCCTTGTCAACACCGGACTTGCAATCTATGGGAATTCAATCCGGCCAGGCACCAAACCTTGCGAGGGTTCTTTGGCTCCTTGCACAAGGATGTTTGGAAGGTGCTTTTCAAGTCCAGCAAATCATGGCCGGACTCCGCCGAGGACCGCGGGTACCAACTATCCCGTCCTGCAGGTTCGGTGAGTTTATTCAAATTTTCTATCCGCATGACCCAAAGGAAGCACTTGACGCATGTTATTCAACTCTCCCAGGGCTGGACGAAGAAGGCAGAGCGGATCCATTGTCCAGCCCCGCTGCCCGAAGACCCGGCCATCCCACTTCTGACGAAGATGCTGGTCCTGGCGCCTTACAAGGTGCCGAAGAAGACGGCCGAGAAGGAGGCCAAAAAGACCCGGGGCGGCCTTCATCGCCGCAGCACTTCAGACACAATATCTGAAGGTTCTGGTGCCCATTGCGCCTCCGAAGAGGACGAAGAGGAGGAGGAAGATGAATCCCCTGCGGGGGGAAGAAGGAAGAGGACGACCTCCGTACCCTTGGAGGCCGAACTGCCCAAAAGGGGAAGGGCACCTCTTCCGGAGGAGTCCACTGCCGCCGCCGACAGCGGCCCGGCCTGGGATCCCAGGGTCCAGCCCCTGGTGAACTCGTAAGTATATAAAATCCGAGTACGTTTAAGTGTCCGAATTCATCATGGATTAGTATTTTTAGCCTGAGCATATGTATTTTTTTGTAGTCCGGCGAGGTCCCGTGCCAAACAATCCTCATCAGAGGACCTGCTGAGCTCAAATGCTATGGAGAGTGGGACGCCCCAAAGGCCCCTTCCTCCAAACAGGTGCATAACACCGGGGCTTCGTCCCAGAAGGAC
Source organism: Triticum dicoccoides (assembly GCF_002162155.2). NCBI lineage: Eukaryota > Viridiplantae > Streptophyta > Magnoliopsida > Poales > Poaceae > Triticum > Triticum dicoccoides. Next base: position 547,407,265 of record NC_041392.1, on the reverse strand, counting down.
TCCGGCCAAGGAGGAAAGGAAGAAACCTGGAGGTCAAACCACAGGGGCCGGACACATGGGGGAAAAGATTCCCATGGGGGTTTGATGGCGGGGTCGATCCTGAGTTCGGCTCCCCACCGGATGCGATTCCAGAGACCTATACGGCTCCATAATCAAGAAGGCAGCCTCCTTCGGCTGGAGGGGGCGTGTCTGTTCCGCCGGCGACCTCTGTCCATCCAGAAGTGTCGGATGCTTTGTTGGTGGCGTTGCAAGACGCCTCCATCGTTGATGAACACCGTGCCCTTATGGGTGCGGTGATTGAGAAGATTCGGTCAACTAAGAGTGGACTGAACGAAGCCTGTATCAACCTAATAAGAGGCTTTGAGGTATGTTTTATGAGTTGTCGAAGAGTGTCATAGTATAGATAGTAGCCCCTGATACACTGTTCGGTGAAAGAAAGAACCGGACAGGGGATTGAATTGATGATCGCAGGAAGACTCATTGAATGACATTGATTTCTCTTCTGTTTCAAGCAGGTACCTGTAGCGGCTGCTTCCTCTCGTACTGCGGAGATCTCGGGACTGAATCGAAGTCTGGAGCGGGCCATAGAAGAACTTGGCCCAGTGAAAATGTAGTTGAGGGATAAACAAGGTATGCACAAGCGTTGCACGCATTTATTGTGAAATAAATGTTCAGTATGAAATAAGCCGCATAATTTGCGCTAGGGGTTATGACCGAAGTCAAGACCCTCAAAAGGGCCGTTGCCGAGGCCGAGAAAAAGGTGGCCACAGAGCGGACTCTTCGTGAGAAACACGAGGCCAGAGTTATTAAAGCTGAGCAGGAGCTGCAAGAGGCAGTAAGTAAATGTGAGACCTTGGAGCAGAGTTTAACGGAGAAAGAATCCAAACTCACCAAGGCGCTTCAAGCCACGAGTGATGCCCGGGGGAAAGCCAAAGCGCCCTGCGGGGGATCCAAGAGGCGAGAAAGATTGCGGCGGGTAAGGCTTTTCCCATGTAAAGCAAGTATTTGAAGGGAAAACTATGTTTCTGACTTTGAATCCAGATTTCTCAGGTGTATTTGCTGAGCTACCTTGCAGCATATCAGATGCCGCCCAATTCTACCGAGCCGAAGAAAGGAACACCACAGATAAGCTCTTTTGGTCGCAGTATTTGGCGCCGAATTATCTGGTGCCTTTTGCCGATCAACTGAAACAGCTGATCGAACTACATAAAGCGGTGGAACTAGCCATGAAAGACATGGTTATCCGGCTATGGCCTGCCGAGCCGATTCCAAGCAGCTACTTCGGGCTCGTGAGGTGGCTTGTAAGCGCTTACCCTCGACTTGACGTCATCAAGCGATCGTCTGTATAGAAGGAGCGCGAATGGCCTTCGCCTGCGCAAAGGTGCACTGGGGGAAGATGGATGCCGAAAAGCTGGTGACCGGAGGACCGCCAGAGGGGAAGGAGCACCGCAAGCCCGAATTATATTATAAGAGTGTCCTGAAAGGATCCTACCTTGCAGCGGAGCTATGCACCAAGGACGTTATATTTCCATGAATGCCAATCATGTTGTCCTTTGTAATGTTTGAACAAGGTCGTTTATTTGTCGCCTGTTATATAAAAGTTTACCCTCCCGTGCGGCCGTTTTATATTAAACCTGAGAGTTGGCCAGTCATTGGCTTCTGCCCCCACGTAAAAAGTACGGGGGTGTTCGGGATAAACCTGAGCACTCTTTATCCCAGTTTTGGGTCCTTCGAAGGATGTGCTCAGCACAATGAACCAGGCAATCAGACTATAGGGCTTTATCACTCTCACTTAGCCATAGGAGCTTTAGTATGGTCGGCGCAGCCCCTTGTGTTTGGAAGACCGTACTAGGGGCTCTATAGGCGCCTGATCGGAGAGAAAACCAATCCATCGCACGCTTCATTGGTTATGGCATTATGCGGGAGAAATCCTTAAATATTTTGTAACCGCTCGAACAGCTGACCAGCTCTTGCCGTATCATGACAGTCATTTTTCGACTTTCTCTACAGAGGTGCTCATCCGGAAGAACCGGTACACAATCGCAGTAGTTCTCCCAGTGCTACCTTAGCCAATATAGCGGAACGTAAGGTACCAAAACATGGGAGCCGGGCAAACCCAACTATTGACCCAAGACATGATTCAGAGCTGATGCATATAATGCTATAGGTTTGGGGTGCCGAACTTCCATGAAGGTATTCAGACTTTTATTGCCGTGTTACGGGGAAAACGAAGCCCCTGGCATATTTAAGGCATATCGCTGTGTACGGATGCCACTCGACAAAATGATTTTGATAAGAAATAATCAACAGGTAAATGTCATATGAATCCACATGTTGTATTTGAATAATACGTCTATGCGTATGGGTACAAGTAATGTGACAAAAAAGGGTTGTGATAGCCGAACCTGTTGTGACCAGGGGAAGAGGTTGAGTGGGGATCCGTAATATAGCTGGACGGTCATTGCGGGGAATGTCTAAGGATTCCCTAACACGTTCAAGCTGCCTCCGTGTAGTTCGTCCTGGTCGGTGCAAAGGTGATCCTGCGAAGGAAATATAAGAAATGTTTACATGCCGGAGGGCGGTTGAACTGCTAAGTTCGTCCTGTCATGGCCTTCGCCGGAGTGTTTAGTTGAGCTCTGGACGAGCTGGGGTATCCTTCCGCGAAGTAGTTCGGAGCCCCTTGACGGTGTCCGGGAGCCTGGACGTCGACTCAAGGTTCGGCTGCAAGGTGCTGCTCGTTGTTTCTGCTGCTAAGGCAGTGGTGTATTCGTTGGTGCCGAAGGAAGGTTCATCCTTGCCATGAACCGTGATGACAACACGTGGACCGGGCATCTTGAGCTTACGGTAGGCATAACGTGGCACCGCATTGAATCGAGCGAACGTGGTTCGTCCGAGCAGTGCCTGATAATCATTGTGGAAAGGGGTGATTTCAAAGATTAACTCTTCGATGCAGTAATTTTCTGGTGATCCAAATATTACCTCAAGGGCAATGGAGCATGTATAGCTAACCTCCATACCTGGTATGATGCCTCTAAAAATGGCTTTAGTGGGCTTGATCCCCGAATGATCGATGCCCATCTTGCGCACTGTGTCCTGGTAAAACAGATTTAAACTGCTACCTCCGTCCATAAAGACTCGAGTGAGGTGGAACCCGTCCACTATTGGGTTGAGGATTATTGCGGCTGGATTGCCCTAATTGGCGTTAACCGGATGATTCATGTGGTTGAAGGTGACCAGCCCTAGTTTATAATGTGGGGCGGCTAGTTCCGTTGAGCCGCCATACCTAAGGGTGCATATCTGGTCCGAGTTGGCAATTTGGGTGGTATTTACCACATTCACCGATTGAATATGGGGGGGGGGGGTTTCTTTTGCCCTCCTGTGTTCGGTGATCTGGGCTCTTCATCGCTATCATCGCTTTGAGACCCCTCTTCGTCTTTGGCGCCTGCCTTGCCGGCTTGTTTGAAGACCCAGCATTCTCTGTTGGTATGGGTGGCTGGCGTTTCTGGGGTGCCATGAATTTGGCATTGGCGATCGAGTATGCGGTCCAGACTGGATGGACCCGGATTTTTATTTTTGGGTGGCCGTTTCCGCTGACCGGACTTTGAGCTCCTGAACTCGGCATTAACTGCCGTATTTTCGGCGTTTTCACCATATTTGCGGCGCTTGTGTTTGTTGCGTCGTGGTTTTCCGTTGCTATCCCTGGCTTCTGATGTGCTAGGTTTCCTTGCTGTATTGGTACTATGAGCCAACCGGCTATCTTCGCCCGCACAAAAGCGGGTCATAAGTGTCGTGAGGGCTGCCATTGATTTTGGCCTCTCTTGGCCGAGGTGCTGGGCGAGCCATTCGTCATGGATATTGTGCTTAAATGCCGCTAAGGCCTCTGCATCCGGACAGTCGACAATTTGGTTCTTCTTGGTTAGGAACTGGGTCCAGAATTTCCTGGCCGATTCCCCTGGCTGCTGATTTATATGACTTAAATCGTCAGCGTCTAGCGGTCGCACATAAGTGCCCTGGAAATTGTCCAGGAATGCCTCTACCAGGTTCTCCCAACTTCCGATGGAATTTGCTGGCAAGCTATTGAGCCAATGTCGCGCTGGCCCTTTGAGTTTTAACGGGAGATACTTGATGGCATGTAGGTCATCCCCGCGGGCCATGTGAATGTGGAGGAAGAAGTCTTCTATCCATACCGCGGGGTCTGTAGTACCATCGTATGATTCGATGTTTATGGGTTTAAACCCTTCTGGGAATTCGTGATCCATAACTTCATCAGTGAAGCATAGGGGGTAGGCGGCGCCTCTGTGCCGGGCTATATCACGACGCAACTCATATGAGTCTTGCCTGCTGTATTTGGCCCGACCGGATTTGCTTTTAGTGTATCCGGTGCGACGGTCATCGTCCCGCGTTGGCGCGCGCCCCCGTGACCCGTATATCGACCTTGCATGTTTTGCCCTGCTGTCCAATGCGTCTTGCAGGTCCTGTGTGTTGCCCCGGGCCTTGGTATTTTTATTTGAGTGGCGGCGGGGTTCAGGCTGAACTTTAGGCTGAAACGCCTCTCTGGCTCGGCCACGAGGTGGCCGGTCAGCCGCATCGTACACTGGTGATCTAGGATTCAATGCTTCCTCCTCGGGGTGAGGTAGCAATCTGCGCTTTGGGTAACTCTTGGAGGGGCGCTCGAGTTCATATTCGTAGGCCGCAAGGACTTCGGTCCATCTGTCTGCTGGCAGATCTTGATCAGCTTGAAGCTGTTGTTGCTTTTTCTTCAAGCTATTTGCTGTGGCCATAAGCCGGCGCTTGAAGCGCTCCTGCTCGACGGGATCCTCAGGCACGATAAATTCTTCGTCGCTGAGGCTCACCTCGTTTTCGGAGAGAGGCATGTAATTGTCCTCCTCCGATTCTCCATCTGCTGCCCGCTCTGGAGGGCTAGCTTGTTCACCCTCCCGCTCTAAATCGTGCTGGAGGGGATTGTTGTCGTCTTCAGCACTATCTGGAGTGTTATTGTCTCTTGTGCCGGTATCACTACTTTTGCTATGGCGGGACTTAGAGCAGCACCGCTGGCGTCGGCGCTTGGGTTGCTTCTTGGAGGGGTCATTCTCCGCTGTCTCATCGCCATTGCCTTCTTTGGGGGTGTCCACCATGTATATATCATATGATGAGGTGGCGGTCCAGCGCCCTGTGGGCGGTGGTTCCTGTTCGTCTCCTGCATCGTCGTCCATACCGTCGATGTCTTCAGAGTCAAAGTCGAGCATGTCGGTTAAATCATCGATAGTGGCTACTAAGTGGGTGGTAGGTGGGGAGCGAATTTCTTCGTCGTCTGCATCCCATTCTAGCCGGACAAAATTCGGCCAAGGTTCTCCTGACAAGGAGAGAGACCTTAATGAATTTAGCATATCGCCAAAAGGTGAGTGATGAAAGATATCCGCGAAGGTGAACTCCATGATCGGCGCCCAATCGGATTCAATAGGCAAAGACGCAGGCAGCTTGGAATCCGTGGCCGGAGACGAATCTAGTGGTTCGGCAACACGACTCTTGTAAGGGGTGAAGTCAGTATCCGGCTCCATCGCCACTGAGAGTGCGGCCTCCATGGCGGGGTCTATCCTTCCCTCCTCGGATGGCGCAATTTGCTCCGGGTTGAGGGCCGAAGTAGTTGCAGGTGTGATCTCTCGAACACTGTCCGACGGTAAAGCTAAATCATGCTTGTCGTGATCATGCGGCGCACCTGACATAGGCTCGAATTCGTCGAAGATCAAGTCTCCGCGGATGTCGGCAGTGTAGTTTAAGTTTCCAAACCTGACCTGATGGCCAGGGGCGTAGCTCTAGATTTGCTCCAAGTGGCCAAGCGAGTTGGCCCGCAGTGCGAGGCCGCCGAATACGAAGATCTGTCCGGGGAGGAAAACATCACCCTGGACCGCATCGTTACCGATGATCGAAGGAGCCATCAAGCCTTATGGCGACGACACCGTGGAACTCTCAATGAAAGCACCAATGTCGGTGTCAAAACTAGCGGATCATGGGTAGGCGGTCCCGGACTGTGCGTCTAAGGTGGATGGTAACAGGAGGCGGGGGACACGATGTTTACCCAGGTTCGGGCTCTCTCGATGGAGGTAATACCCCACGTCCCGCTTGATTGATCTTGATGTTATGAGTATTACAAGAGTTGATCTACCACGAGATCGTAGAGGCTAAACCCTAGAGGCTAGCCTATGGTATGATTGTATGTTGTCCTACGGACTAAACCCTCCGGTTTATATAGACATCGGAGGGGGCTAGGGTTACACAGAGTCGGTTACAAGGGAGGAGATCTACATATCCGTATTGCCAAGCTTGACTTCCACGCCAAGGAAAGTCCCATCCGGACACGGGACGAAGTCTTCAATCTTGTATCTTCATAGTCCAACAGTCTGGCCAAAGGATATAGTCCGGCTGTCCGGAGACCCCCTAATCCAGGACTCCCTCAACAAACATAAGTTAAACAAGTCTGCCTTAAGAAGGCTAGCACAGAATAAACAACGATCGAAAAGGCAAGGCCTCCTGCCTGGGAGCCTCCTAACTACTCCAAGTCATCAGCGGCCGTCACATAGTAGTAGGCACCCTCGGGGTAGCAGTAGTCATCAGTGGTGTCGTCTGGCTCCTGGGATCCGTCGACTGGTCGCAACAGTCGGGTATGGGGGAAAAAGAGGTAGCAAAGCAACCGTGAGTACTCATCCAAAGTACTCGCAAGACATACATCAGAATGCCAGAAAGAAGGGGAAAGCCTAGCCTATCGAAGACTAGCATCTCCAAGCATCTTTAACCATATAGAAGAGTACAGATCAACATAATATAAAGTAGTAGTAGTGTTATCAACCTCGGCCAGAGATCCTTTCTCGACTCCCTGCAAGAAAGCAATCCCAGAGCCATACTATCCAGTTCTCATCTCCATTTCTGATCTCAGGTATTCAGTTCTAGTTGTATCGATCGGGATACAACTCCAAGTGTCCGTTACCGTAGGACAGGCTATCGATAGATGTTTTCTTCCCTCCAGGGGTGCACCAACTTATCCATCACGCTCGATTAACTTCGGCCGGACACACTTTCCTAGGTCATGCCCGGCCTCGGCCAAACAATACGCCGCAACCCGACCTAGGCTTAATAGAGAGGTCAGCACGCCGGACTAAACCTATGCCCCCATGGGTCATGGGACATCGCCCCGGGAACTCCTGCATGTTGTGAGGGCGGCCGCTGAGCAGACCTAGCTACCTCCTTAAACAAGGCAGGTGCTTACGCAATCCAACCCGGCGCACGCCGCTCAGTCGCTAACATCTATTAAGCTTCGGCTGATGCATACGATGCAAAACACCCATACAATGCCCACGTGATGGTTAGTGCTATCAGGCCAAAGGCCCCTCGGATCAAATATCCAAATCGTTGTGGATTAGGAACGCGCGGTAACAAGCATAGACTCACGAAAGATGTGACCCCGTCGCCCCCGTCTCGAGTACTTGCGACAAGGTCTAAGAATGCCCGGCCACGCCTCGTAAGTATCTCGCGGGCACCTTCCAGGTCAACCCGACTCCACATCACTCGCTATTAAGCTCGCGTGGGTACCCCTCAGGGCCGACCCGTCTTTAGTAAACTGGCTCAGTGCAAAGTCATAGTAACCATAGTAACTGTGTGTCTAACACCAAGGGGAAAACCCGAGGAATCACCCCCAGTGAATCCCACTCAATCTTATCATCAAGGTGAACGTAAGAGGATCCACCTTCGAGGTTCACATTTGATGGGTTGCACGACAGAGCCGTAACGGAAGTGGTTAAGGGGTAAATCACCCTCGATGACCTCGACCGTATAGCTACACTACAGAGATCTCATCAGAAGTGATGTAAGAGGTTCCACCCTCGGCACTCGATGGTAACTCTGCAGAGTCGTACAACTAGGGGGGTGATGTGCGGTGTAGGGGCCTGGACGTTGATCATGTTGATCGAGTCATCGAACATAAAGCGAGGCAACTGGGACAAGGTGGGGTCACTGATGGACATCTAACCAACCTATACTAAGAAGTTTAGGATAAGCAGGTAAGGTGTGAAAGCAGGTAACAAAAATAGGCTATGCATCAGAGTAGGATCATACATAAAGCAGCAGCACTTCTAATGCAAGCATGAGAGGGAAAGAAATAGGCGATATCGAAATGCTTAAGGGGGGTTTGCTTGCTTGGAAGATCTGCTGTAAAGGAAGAAGTGTCGTTGACGTAGTCGATCACAGGGGCAACATCGGTCTCGGGGTCTACTGGAGAGATGAGGGGGAAGAAACAGTAAATACAGAGCAAACAAAGCATCACAAGGAAAAACATGGCCACACACAGTGCTAGGAGTGTTCTAACGTATTGCTGCACGAAACAGGTGAATGGGGAATTCAACCAGGAAGGTATTCCCGGTTCCGGACCTGTGTTAGACAGATGACCAGAGGGGGAAAGTTCCATGTTCAGATAGTTAGAGGCATCTGACAGGAAAACGGATCACGTATTCGGATTCGTTGGAGTTTTTTGAGCAACTTTTCTGTAGAAAACATTTTCATCCGAGTTACGGCTTAATTACTATGATTTTTGCAAGTTTTAAAACATATTCTGGAATTATTTATATTAACAGAAAAGGAATACTACGTCAGCATGACATCATTGTGATGTCAGCAGTCAACAGGACGGCTGACCAGGTCAAACTGACCAGTGCGGCCACAGGGACCCACACGCCAGCCCCTGTGGGTTAACAGTGGATTCATTATTCTCACAGGGTTAATTTGGGGTGTGGGCCCCATGTGTCAGTGAGTAAACTAATTAGCATATTAGTTTACTAATTACTTTTAATTATGAAATATTTTAATTAGCTTAATTATGTGGTGGGGCCTCCATGTCAGTGGTATTGGGCTTCCCAGTCAGCTGTTGACTGGGTCAACCCGGTCAACTGGGGCCCGTGGGGCCTGCTGGCAGCGACCCAGGGGTGTGGCCCTGACCGGCCACGTCGGCAGGGCGCCGGAGAAGGCTCCAACAACCTCTCCTGCGGCGGCACGACGCCAGAGAAGGCCAGGATTCGCCTACAGGGGGTCTCTAGGGCTGGGCTCGTTCGAACGGGGAGTGAGCGGCGCGGCTGGTGGTGTTGGTGGTTTCGCCGGAGCAGCGCCGACGAGCGGCGAAGGCGGCGGTGGTGTTCGGGCCTCGTTCGAAACATGGCATGAGCGGCCTAGGGGGCGGTTGGGGCTATGACTGGGTGCAGCGAGCGTCCTGGAGCACGCCAGTGACTTGCGCTGGGGCTCGGGAGCGCGTACGGCGCACGGGCGGCGGCCAGGGCGGGTGGCGGAGCTCAACTCCATGGGGACGGCGACGGAGCGCGCTAAAGCATGAAAGAGAGGAAAGGGAGAGACGCGAAGGCTCACGTAGCGGGCACACGGTGGCCCCGTGAACGCTTAGGAGCAGCAGATCATCGTCGGGGAAGAAGGGGATCACCGGCGACCCGTGGAAGGCGACGACGTGGTCGGCGATGCAGAGCTCCTTGGCTCCTTCCAGCGGCTCCAGAAGACGCGACAGTCCACGGCAATGCCGACGAGCACGGCCAGGCCGCGTCGAAGGCACGGTGGCCGTGGAGATGATGAAGACGCGGCGGTGATGGCGCTCGGAGGTGGATGGAGAACGAGGGGAGAGGCAATGCACAGGCGGAGAGGGTGAGGGAATTCTAGGAGTGGGTGGAGGTAGGTGGGGAAGGACTCGAGGAGCCGGAGGGGAGGCGCGGGGCCTTATCCCCTCGCCCGGGCGTCGCCGGCGAGGCGGGTCCGGCGGGGACGCGCGCGCGGTCGCTCGCACAGTGGGGAAGGGGGAAGACGACAGGGGGGATTGGGCCGGCTCGGGTAGGTTAGGTGGGCCGGCCCAGGTGGGTTCGGTCCAGGGAGGGGGGTTGCTCTTTCCTCTCCCTTTTCTTTTCTTTTTCTCTTTTTTTATATCAATAGCTTTTGCATTTTCTTATAGCCACAATTGACTTTGCAAAAATATGCTACTGGCCAAAACAATTTCATAGAACTATTGTGCACTGCCACAAAAAGATTGTGAGGCTTTTGAAACAGTTTGCAATTTTTATAAATTAAAAAGGCATTTCATTTATTGCTTAGGTCACTGTTTCAAGCAGTTTAGGCCACTTAAACCCTTTGCAAAAATGTTGGTTCACTACCAATATTAGTTCTGGATTAGTTGGCACATTATGAACATTTATTTTTTATGTTGAGCAATTTTGAATTTTACTCATAATTTGAAATTGAATTCAACTGGAATTTGAAATGGAATATTGATTAAAGTGGCTAAGCACTGTTATAGCAAAATGATTAGCTTGATCTCTGGGATTACTATAGCATCATTACACCGGGGTGTTAGATCTTCCCTTATTAATTCTTTCATGAGTTGCATCATTGACTAATGCTATGTTTGTCAATCTCTAATAAAAAATTCTACTTATACTTTTCCTTATGTGGTGCCATCACCTACCATAGGATTAGTATATGATCTTAATGATTTATTTCCTTTCTCTTTTTCTTTATTTATTTCTTTTCTTTTATTTGCAACATGAAAGTAAAGAAAGCAAAAACTCACACTAAACTTTATTATATAACTTGCTCACAATTACAAGGATATATCACTAAGCAAACTCTCAAAGAAGAAATGATCGAACTAAACTTTTATTCATCTAATGCAAAAGATCGAACTAAGATAAGTAAAAGAAAAAAGATAGTGGGATGATACGATACCGGGGCACCTCCCCCAAGCTTGGCGGAAGCCAAGGGGAGTGCCCATACCCGATACTCAATTCTCCTTGGGTGGTGAAGAAGATGATGGTGACGAAGGCGAGATCTTGTCCTCTGATTTCCATGGCAATGGTCCACCATCATAAGAGGAGGAGTGAGTCTCACGGATCCTGCAACTAGCAGCCAAACTCATACCTTTGAACCTCGCCTCATATTCGAAGACTTGGTTTTGGAGGTCATAGATCTAGCTTTGGAGGAAGTTGATTTGCTTGTTGAGGGTGAAGACGATGTCCTTCATGGGCTTGCCATCCACCTTGAGATCACGGGAAAGGTCTGTGATCATGAGGTGATTGGCATTGAGCCCACGCTCCACCATCCCCTTGCACCGGAATACTTCCTGCTCCATGGATTCAAGCCTGGCCTCCATGGTTCCCTTTGAGGGAGTCCTGGATTAGGGGGTCCTCGGGCGTCCGAGCTATGTAACATGGGCCAGACTAATGGGGTGTGAAGATACATGATAGAAGACTTTCTCTCGTGTCCGGATGGGTCTCTCCTTTGCATGGATGTCAAGCTTGGCGTGCGAATATGAAGATTCCTTTCTCTGTAAACCGACTTTGTACAACCCTAACCCCCTCCGGTGTCTATATAAACCGGAGGGTTTAGTCCGTAGAGGCAATCATAATCATACAGGCTAGACATCTAGGGTTTAGCCATTACGATCTCATGGTAGATCAACTCTTGTAACCCCTATACTCATCAAAGTCAATCAAGCAGGACACAAGGTATTACCTCCATCAAGAGGGCCTGAACCTGGGTAAACATTGTGTCCCTGTCTCCTGTTACCTTCGATCCTTAGATGCACAGTTCGGGACCCCCTACCCGAGATCTGCCGGTTTTGACACCAACATTGGTGCTTTCATTAAGAGTTCCACCGTGCCATCATCGAAAGGCTCGATGGCTTCATCGATCATCTACAACAATGCTACCGGGAAGGAGATTTTTCTCCCTGGCCAGATCTTCGTATTCGGCGGCTTCGCACTGCGGGCCAACTCGGTTGGCCACCTGGAGCAGATCGACAGCTACGCCCCTGGTTACTAGATCAGTTTCGGAAATCTGAACTATGTTGCTGACATCCGAGGAGACTTGATCTTCCAAGGGTTCGCGGCTCCAGCCACCACTCCGGCCTTTGATCCGGAGTGCATCACCAGGTCCGAAGACGAGAGTCTAGAGCCCGCCAGACTATTTGCGACTATAGAGCTCAACGCTGGAGGATCGGAGACGATAGCACCACCGACAGCCATCACAAAGCCGGACTCTTCTCCGGACACTAGCTCCGAACCCTCGCAGTCCGTGTCTTGCGAGCTCGGCCGGGGAACTTCGGTCCCCATCCAAACCTCGCTCTTAAACGAGGCTCTGGACCTAATGCGATCCCTAGACATCACAGAGGAACCACTTCTGAATTGCGCCCAGCCCGGACTAGGGGCTGAAAATAGGGAATTTTACTTCCCACCCACCACCCACTTTATAGCCACTGCCGAGGATCTAACTGACATGCTCGACTACAACTCCAAAGACATCGACGGTATGGACGACGATGCCGGAGAGGAGCAAACCCAAAACCCGCCGTTCACTGGATGCTGGACGGACACCTCCTCATACAACGTGTACATGGTGCCGCTCTAAATCACGTCACAGAAAGGACAGATTACTGGCACGGGAGACGACGATACTCTGGAGAACACCGAAGACCAAGAAGACCCCATCAAACCAACATCCCAATAGGATGATCGGGAGGATGGGCAGGTCGACCCTGACGAGCAAGCAGGGAACGAAGACTCAGAGGATAGCAACTATCTACCACTCTCCGAGGATGACGTGAGCCTCGGCAACGATGATTTTATCGTGCTAGAAGAACCCCTCGAACAAGAGCGCTTTCAGCGCCGGCTAATAGCCATGGCAAGAAGCCTAAAAAAGAAACAGCAGAAGCTCCAAGCTGACCAAGATCTGCTCAATGACAGATGGACTAATGTCCTGGCAGCCGAAGAATATGGCCTCGAGCAAACAACAAAGAGTTACCCGAAGCATAAACTGCTTCCCCAATTCGACGATGAGGCGCTGGAGCCCATACCACCCGTGCATAACGCGGCTAGCGGACCTGACCGACCACCACGTGGCTGGGACAAAACGGCAACTCAAGCCGAACACCAGCCCGCGCCACCTTGCCGTAAGAACAGAGAAACAGCAGCTTAGGGATACACATATGACCTACAAAAGGACCTGGAAAATAGAGCAGGTCAGACCAGATCAATTTATGGATCGGGGGGCGTGCCCTGGCGCGAGAGGACGGTTATCAATCCTGGCACAACAAGCACAACCACGCCCAGTCCGAAAACCGCATACAAACGTCATCCGAACTGCGTCGTGACATGGCCCGATATAGAGGCGCCACACACACCCTATGCTTCACCGATGAGGTAATGGAGCACCAGTTCCCAGAAGGGTTTAAACCCATGAACGTTGAATCATACGACGACACAACAGACCCCGCAGTATGGATTGAAGATTTTCTTCTCCACATTCACATGTCTCATGGTGACAATCTACACGCCATCAAATACCTTCCCCTAAAACTTAAGGGGCCAGCTCGGCACTGGTTAAATAGCCTCCCAGAAAACTCTATCGGAAGCTGGGAAGACCTGGAGGATGCCTTTAGAGACAACTTCCAAGGCACCTACATCCGGCCTCTGGATGCCGATGACCTAAGCCATATTGTCCAGCAACCCGGAGAGTCCACCCGAAAATTCTGGACTAGGTTCCTCACTAAAAAGAACCAGATTGTCGATTGCCCAGACACCGAAGCCCTAGCGGCCTTTAAACATAGCATTCGCGACAAATGGCTTGCTCGACACCTCGGCCAAGAAAAGCCGAAATCCATGGCAGCCCTCACGACACTCATGACCTACTTTTGTGCAGGCGAAGACAGCTGGCTAGCCCGTATCAGTAATAATACAAGCGAGCTTGGCACTTCCGAAGCTAAGAATAACAACGACAGGCCCTGACGCAACAAACACAAGCGTCGCAGCAATAATGACAATATGAACGACACGGCGGTCAGCGCCGGATTCAGCGGCTCCAAGTCCGGTCAGTGGAAGAAGCCATTCAAAAGAAACCGAGAAGGCTCATCCAGCTTGGACGGAATACTAGACCGACCCTGCCAGATTCACGGCACCTCCGATAAGCCTGCCAATCATACCAACCGAAATTGTTGGGTCTTTAAACAGGCCGGTAAGTTAAATACCAAACATAAGGAGAAAGGGTCGCCTAGTGAGGACAGCGACGAGGAGCCTCGTCAACCGAACACAGGGGGACAGAAATTCCCCCCGAAGTCAAAACAATAAATATGATATACGTCACTCATATCCCCAAGAGGGAGCGCAAGCGTGTGCTAAGGGACGTCTATGCGATAGAGCCAGTCGCCCCCAAATTCAACCCATGGTCATCCTGTCCAATCACCTTTGATCGTGGAGACCATCCGACAAGTATCCTTCATGGAGGTTCGGCCGCACTAGTCCTCGACCCAATCATCGATGGATTCCACCTCACGCGAGTCCTCATGGACGGCGGCAGCAACCTTAACCTGCTCTATCAGGACACAGTCCGCAAGATGGGCATTGATCTGTCAAGGATCAAGCCCACCAAAACTACCTTTAAAGGAGTAATACCTAGTGTAGAGGCCTGCTGCACGCGCTCAATCACATTGGAGGTCGTCTTTGATTCGCCGAACAACTTCCGAAGTGAATACTTGATCTTCGACATCGTCCCCTTCCGCAGTGGCTATCATGCACTGCTCGGACGAACCATGTTCGCTCGCTTCAACGCGGTCCCGCACTATGCTTATCTCAAGCTCAAGATGCCCGGACCACCCGGTGTTATAACGGTCAATGGAAACATGCAACGCTCCCTCCGTACCGAGGAGCATACCGCGGCCCTGGCAGTGGAAGTATAGGGTGATCGTATCATGCCAACTATTACATTGGATGTCAAGTCCCCGGACACTGTCAAACGAGTCCGAACTACCCCACAGTACGATAGTCCAGCTCGTTAGGAGCTCGATTAGCAATTCGGCCTCCGTCTCAGCCCCAACCAAATTGCGGTCTATGTGCCAAGCGTACATAACTACGCACTAAAGATACCATGGGCAAAGATGGAGGCACAACAATGATAAAGTCCACAATATGGCTAGACCATATCCGGACACCAATATTTTCCACTTTTTCTTCCTTTTATCTTTTGCAGGTTCCTTACAACCCACGTCACCTTTTCAACGGTGCCTAGGCCTCTCTTCGAGGCCTATCATGACAACACCGAAGTGATGATCCTCTAGAAGGACAATACACCAAGGAGACAAGCAGCGTAGAGGCACAACAGGGTATCTAAAAGGGTCTTTAAAAATACCACCTCGTCCGTTTGTAAGACCCGCATGCAGCTTTCCCCTATGCTCGGCATGTAAAATAGCCTTGTTGCTTACTGCACTTTTTGTACCAACACGTTTTGACGTATCAATCGGACAAAAATGGAAACAGTTTCTAGCCCAACCTATATGTCATTGGCTTATCTATTAATCTGTTTTTCTGTTTTTTCTCGATTGTCAAGTACACATCAGACGACTTAAATCGCCAGGACTCTATTAAGCCACGTACATTTTTTCAATACTAAAGAAAGTCCGAACACTTTCACAATGCAATTCGGCATCCCGAATATAGCATTATATGCATCGGCTCCGAATCATGTCTTTGGTCAATAGTTGGGTTGCCTGGCTCCTGTGGTTGCTACCTTACGTTCCGTTTGTTTGGCTAAGGTAGTAAAGGGAGAACTACTACGATTGTGTTTCTGGCCCATCCGGACAAACACCTCAGTAGAGAAAGCCGAAAACTGATTGTCATGATGCGGCGAGAGCTGATCAGCTATTCGGTGACTAAGTATAAATCTCTTACGATTTTTTCTGCATTACGCGATAGGCCGGCCTTCACCCGACCAGGCAACTACAACACCCAAGTTTGGATAATCGAACAAAACTAGGGGCTGCGCCTATACTCCCATTATAAAACTCCTATGGCTAAGTGAGAGCGATAAAGCCATATAGTCCGATTGCCTGGTTCGCCACACTAACACCACCTTCACGGACCAAATCGCTGGGTCAAGTGTGTTCTGGTGCTATTCTGAACACCCCCTATATTATCTACGTGGGGGCTGAAGCCGATGACTGGTCAACTCTCAGATTTCGTAAACGGGCACACAGGAGGAAATACTTCAAAATAAAGCAAGCAATATATGATACATAAGCCTTGTTTCATAGTACATGATTGGACAACATAGATACATTCATTCAAAAATGATGTCCTTTGAACACTGGCCCTCTACAATGTGGGATCCTTCCAAGACATCATCGAAATACCGCTCCCGGGTGCGGTGCTCTTTGCCTGCGGGCAGTCCCTCAGTTGCGAGCTTGACGGTGTCCATCTTCGCCCAATGCACCTTGACACGGGCGAAGGCCATCCGCGCACCTTCGATGTAGGCTGACCGCTTCACGGCATCAAGCCGGGGGCAGGCACTAACTAACTGCTTCACGAGCCCGAAGTAGCTGCTGGGCATGGGTTCGGCAGGCCCCAGGCGGATTATAAAATCCCTCATGGCCAATCCGGCCACCCTATGCAGTTCGGCCAACTGCTTCAGCTGGTCACTGAGGGGCATGGGATGCTCAGGTGCAAGATACTGTGACCAGAATAGCTTTTCCGTTGAGCTCCCCTCTTCCGCTCGGAAGAGCTCCGCAGCGTCCGCAACACTTCGGGGTAGGTCCGCAAATGCTCCGAGAGAAATCCAAATCCGGGTCAGTAAGATGTATCTCTTCCTCACAAATTTGCTCTGCATGTTAAAGGCCTTACCAGCTACAATTTGCTTCGCCTCCTGGGTCTCCCTGTAGGCATTTTGGGCTTCAGTCTGGGCCTCTTGAGCACTTTGGTGAGCTTTAGAAAGTTCGGATTTTTGATCCGAAACTTCGTGCTCTAAGGACTCACATTTGATTATAGCATCCTTGAGCTCTTGTTGGACTTCCTCCACCCTTGACTCATGCTTCAGGCGGGTGGCCCGTTCCTCCTCCGCCTCTTTCTTGGCCCCGACCAGTGCGCTCTTGAGGGTCTCGACCGCAGACGCATCAGCTGTGAGCAAAGTTATAACACTCATTTCAGATGACAAATTATCGTTGATATTATTTCAGACAATTTTTTGGTATCACATACCTTGCTTTTCCGCTAACTTCCGCCTCAGCCCAGATGCTTCGGCAGCATGGCAAGCTGATGCTTGCGTCACAGCCTGTTTGATTCAAACAGATATGTATGTTAATCTCCTGTACGAGTACTTAGATCCTCTGTTCGGCCTTTCTTTGTGAACACCGAACAGAGTCTCAGGGGCTACTATCTATACACAGATATTTTTCTTATATAGCTAAAAAGCAATATACTACATACCTCAAAGCCTCTTAGAAGGCTAGTGTAGGTCTCGTTCAATCTGCTTTTAGCGGACCGAACTCTTTCAACCACCGTGCCCATAAGGGTACGGTGTTCTTCTACAATGATGACACTCCGAAGTGCTTCCATCAGAGTATCCGGTGCCTCCGGATTGATGGAGGTCGCTGGTGGAATTTGCGTATCCCCCTTCTTTTGAAGGAGGTTGCCTTCCTAATTCCGAAGCCGCGTAGGTATCCGGAATAATATTTGGTTGGGGACCGAATTGGGCATGGTTCCCGTCTCTAGTCTCTATAGGAGTCGGCGCCCCCGTGTTTCCGGAAGCAGAGGTATCGCCCTCTGGCGCCACCTCGACAGCTTCCCGCACCTCTCCCTGACCCGGAAGGGTCCTTCAGGACAACACTTCGGCATTGTCTGAAGCTTTGGGGGAGGAGGCCGACGAAAGCGACCCGCTGTCCATCACTTTTGGATCCAGCAAATTCCCCAAAGATGAGGATTGCTGGGGGTGGACGCGAGCTAGACTGCAACATGTAATTCAGTATATTACAATCACCAGGCAGAAAAGTATATAAGTACAAATACTTTCGGGGGACCTACGATCCGGCCTGGGGCTTCGGCATGGGGTGCCACTCATCGGCGTCCGATTCGAAGTCATCCGTCAGGGAGATTCTCCCTTTCTTGGATGCCTCCGCCTCTAGATCTGCGGAAGCCCCCCTTTTGTTCTTTCCCCCCTTAAGGGGAGAATTACTCTCTTCCTCCTCCCCCTCGTCTTCGTTAGGGGAGGAGTGCGTCTCGGTGTCTTCGAACACTATGTCCGAAGCGCCTTTACGATGGAGGCCACTTTTGGCTTGCTTGCCCTTCTTCTTGGCCTTCTTTTCTGGCGCCTGATAGGGCGCCGGAACCAGCATCCTCGTTAGCAGAGGGATGGTTGGGTCTTCGGGTAGCGGAGCCGGATAGTGAATTTGCTCCGCCTTCTTCGTCCAGCCCCATGAGAAGGATGGAAAGCTTAGTATGCCCTTTGGATTTACAAATGGTAAAGTTATTGTGAAAACTTACGGGGGACGCCGCATGAGAGTATGGTCGAGGCCGAGGTCTTCGGTCGTTTTCGGCCACATTTTTGGGGTCTTGAACATCAACTTCCACATGTCTTCGTGCTCCATGCTGAAGAAACACTACAGGGTCCGGGGACCGGCCGGGTCGAACTCCCACATGCGCTGACTCCGACCTTGGCAGGGCAGAATCCGACGAAAGAGCATTACCTGGATCACACTAGCAAGGCTGGTATTCTTGTCTACCATACTCTTGATGCGCGTCTGCAGCATCATCACCTCATCGGATGACGCCCAGTCCAGGCCCTTGTTGAGCCAGGATGCCAGCCGCAGTGGAGGCCCGGACTTGAACTCGGGAGGAGCGGCCCACATGGACTCACAGGGTTCCGTAACATAGAACCACCCCTGCTGCCACCCCTTCACGGTCTCCACGAAGGTGCCTTTCGGCCAAGTGACGCTGGGGAGCTTGCTCACCATGGCGCCACCGCACTCTGCATGTTGACCATCCACCACTTTTGGCTTCACATTGAAGACCTTGAGCCATAGGCTGAAGTGGGGAGGGATGCGGAGGAATGCCTCACATACAACGATGAACGCCGAAATGTTGAGGAAGGAATTCAGAGTTATATCATGGAAATCTAGCCCGTAGTAGAACATAAGGCCACAGACGAAAGGACGGAGCGGAAACCCTAGTCCGCAAAGAAAATGAGGAATGAATACTACCCTCTCATGGGGCTCCGGGGTAGGGACGCTCCGTTTCTTGCCCGGAAGCCGATGGGCGATTTCCTTGGCTAAATACCCCGCTTCCCAGAGCTCCTTGGTGTTCTCCTCCGTGATGGAGGAGGCCATCCACTTGCCCTGCGTCCCAGATCCGGACATGGCTAGAGTGTTTGTTGGGGACAGAAAGGATCGAAGCTTGGGCGCTGGAGCTCGAGGGTGGATGGGCTGAGGAGGAAGAAAGCGTGGGGTGAAAAGGTGGATTTTTATCTCCTTATAAAGGCGGTGAATGCAGAGCATCCCCCCACGAGCCTTGAAACTCGCCTATTTCCAAGGGGTCGTGCGGACGACACGGTTGGATTACCCAAGCCCGTATTGATGGAGATCCCGTGATAAGGGGGCACGATCTCTGTTTTGACAAGACGTGTCGCCGGAGACCGCGTCTCAAAACGCGAAACGGGAGATTGATAAGTGATTCAAAATAATGAAGAGGCCAAATGTAACATCTCTCCAGCAAAAGCTGTCAGTAAAGACATATTGTGTTTTTTGGATTAAGTATTATGACCTTGCGGCCGCGATATTGTGACCGTTAAAACAGATCCAGACATAGTTCTCGACGGTAAACTACTTTGGATTATTCGGAGAAGGAACCCACCTTGCAATGCCGAAGACAATCTATGCGCCGGATACATCGTCATTGAAGCCTGGTTCAGGGGGCTACTCGGGGAGTCCTGGATTAGGGAGTCCTCGGGCGTCCGGGATATGTAACATGCGCCGGACTAATGGGATGTGTAGATACAAGATAGAAAACTTTCTCCCGTGTCCGGATGGGACTCTCCTTTGCATGGATGGCAAGCTTGGCGTGCGAACATGAAGATTCCTTTCTCTGTAAACCGACTTTGTACAACCCTAGCCCCCTCCGGTGCCTATATAAACCGGAGGGTTTAGTCTGTAGAGGCAATCATAATCATACAGGCTAGACATCTAGGGTTTAGCCATTACGATCTCGTGGTAGATCAACTCTTATAACCCCTATAGTCATCAAAGTCAATCAAGCAGGACATAGGGTATTACCTCCATCAAGAGGGCCCGAACCTGGGTAAACACTGTGTCCCTATCTCCTGTTACATTCGATCCTTAGATGCATAGTTCGGGACCCCCTACCCAAGATCTGCCGGTTTTGACACCGACACTCGTGCCCTTGGGACCTTGCTCATCGCGGATGTACATCACCCCCTCATGCATCTGGATGGTTTGAGGGTGCCGCACCACCTCCCGCAGATAAGGGTTGATGGCGTTCTTGAAGAACTTATCCTTGGAGGAGCTTGAAAAGGCCATGGTAGATGAGATCTGACAGATAACGGCAAGGAAAAAGAGAACAGAGGATTTGTCCGCGATACGGTGACCAACAGGTTCGGGAAGTATATATATATATGTATGTATATATATATATATTATCTTGGAGGACAAGTATACAGAAGAAAAACGGAGTCTGGAAGGTGTCCCAGGTGGGCTGCGCGTCAGGCAAGCCTGGCGCGCCCTGGTGTATTGTGCCCACTAGGGGTCGCTTCCTGGAAGTTTCTTTATTCCTAAAATTCTTAAATATTCCAAAACTCATAAAGAATATTTTGTGGATTTTTCGGAGTATATATATATATATAATCTTGGAGGACAAGTATACAGAAGAAAAACGGAGTCCGGAAGGTGTCCCAGGTGGGTTGCGCGTCAGGCAAGCCTGGCGCGCCCTGGTGTATTGTGCCCACCAGGGGTCGCTTCCTGGAAGTTTCTTTATTCCTAAAGTTCTTAAATATTCCAAAACTGATAAAGAATATTTTGTGGATTTTTCGGAGTCCGTTTACTTACCATATCATGTACCTCCTTATTTTGACGATTCTGGAGTGTTCTAGAAGGACTCCTTTATGTGTTCTTCCGGTGTCAAAGTTTGGATAATATTACTTTCAACATTAATAGGCGTACCTGAGATATAATGCTTTATTCATTGCCCATTGACAACCTTCGGGTTAGTACCTTTGGAATTATTTATTGATGGCTCCAAATGGGTAAACCTCCTCGATGACATATGGGCCTTCCCATTTTGAGAGGAGTTTTTCTGCAAAGAATCTAAAACGAGAGTTGCACAAAAGAACATATTATCCAACTTTAAACTCACGCTTCTAAGTTCTTTTGTCATGCCACCATTTAACTTTTTCTTTGAATAACTTTGCATTTTCATAAGCTTGGGTTCTCCATTCATCTAAAGAGCTAATATCAAATGACCTCTTTTCACCAGCAAGTTTGAAATCATAGTTGAGCTCTTTGATTGCCCAAAATACTTTATGTTCTAACTCGAGAGGCAAATGACAAGCTTTTCCATAAACCATTTTATATGGAGACATACCCATAGGATTTTTATATGCTGTTCTATAAGCCCAAAGTGCATCATCTGATTTCTTAGACCAATTCTTCCTGGACCTATTGACAGTCTTTTTCCAAATTAATTTTATTTCTCTATTGCTAAGTTCAACTTGACCACTAGATTGAGGATGATAGGGTGATACAATTCTATGGTTAACATCATACTTGGCAAACATTTTACGGAAAGCACCATGAATAAAGTGTGAACCACCATCAGTCAATAAATATCTAGGGACTCCAAACCTTGGGAAAATAACTTCCTTAAGCATTTTAATAGAGGTGTTGTGATCAGACCTACTAGTTGGAATAGCTTCTACCCATTTAGTAACATAATCAACACCAACCAAAATATGTGTATACCCATTAGAGGAAGGAAAAGGTCCCATGTAATCAAATCCCCAAACATCGAATGGTTCAACAGCAAGTGAATAATTCATAGGCATTTCTTGACGCTTACCGATATTACCTATCCTTTGCCATTCATCACAAGATGACACAAACTTACGGGCATCCTTGAAGAGAGTAGGGCAATAAAATCCAGATTGCAATACCTTGTGAGCGGTTCTATCTCCAGCATGATGCCCTCCATAAGCCTTGGAGTGACATTTCCATAGGATTTGTCCCTGTTCATGCTCAGGTACACAATGTCTAATAATACCATCTACTCCTTCTTTATAAAGATGTGGGTCATCCCAAAAATAATGTCTTAAATCATATAAGATTTTTTTCTTTTGTTGGTATGTAAAGCTAGGTGGTAAATATTTAGCAACAATGTAGTTAGCATAATCAACATACCAAGGAGTACTATGAGAAACATTTATTGCGGCTAACTGCTCATCGGGAAAACTATCATCAATAGGTAGTGGGTCATCAAGCACATTTTCAAGCCTAGACAAATTATCAGCTACTGGGTTCTCAGCTCCTTTTCTATCAATAATATGTAAATCAAATTCTTGCAACAAGAGAACCCATCGAATGTCTAGGTTTAGCATCTTTCTTTTCCATAAGATATTTAATAGCAGCATGGTCTGTGTGAACAATTACTTTTGAATCAACAATATAAGGTCTAAATTTATCACAAGCAAACACCACTGCTAAGAATTCTTTTTCAGTAGTAGCATAGTTTCTTTGAGCACTGTCTAGAGTTTTACTAGCATAATGAACAGCATTCAGTTTCTTATCAACTCTTTGTCCTAGAACAGCACCAACAACATAATCACTAGCATCACACATAATTTCAAAAGGCAAGTTCCAATCAGTTCGTTGAACAATAGGTGCAGAAATTAAGGCTTTCTTGAGTGTTTCAAAGGCTTCTAAACAATCATCATCAAAAACAAAAGGAATATCCTTCTCCAAGAGACTTGTAAGAGGCCTAGAAATTTTAGAAAAGTCTTTGATAAACCTCCTATAGAAACCAACATGACCTAGGAAACTACGAATAAATTTTATATCTTTAGGACATGGCATTTTCTCAATTGCATCAACCTTAGCTTGGTCCACTTCTATACCTCTTAGAAATTCTATGACCCAAGACAATGCCTTCATTATCCATAAATTGGCACTTCTCCCAATTCAAGACAAGATTTGTTTGTTCACATCTCTGCAAAAACTCGCTCAAGATTGCTTAAACAATCATCAAAAGACTTCCCAAAAACAGAGAAGTCATCCATGAAAACCTCAACAACCTTTTCACAAAAATCAGAGAATATAGCAGTCATACATCTTTGAAAGGTAGCAAGTGCATTACATAAACGAAAAGGCATACATCTATAAGCATAGGTTTCGAAGGGACAAGTAAAAGTAGTCTTTTCTTGATCAGGTTGAGAAACAGGTATTTGTGAAAAACCAGAATATCCATCAAGGAAGCAAAAATGTGTGTGCTTAGATAATCTTTCAAGCATTTGATCAATAAAAGGCAAAGTATAATGATCTTTTCTAGTTGCTTTATTTAATTTTCTAAAATCAATTACCATTCTATAGCCTGTAACAATTCTTTGTGGAATAAGCTCATTCTTATATGAACGGGACATACCCATCTACTATCAGCTATAGGATAGATTATACCTGCTTCCAGAAGTTTTAAGATTTACGCTCTTACCACTTCCTTCATCTTTGGATTTAACCGATGTTGGTGATCAACAATGGGTTTAGCATCAGGTTCCATATTAATTTTGTGCTGACATAGAGTGGGACTAATGCCCTTTAAATCATCAAGAGTATATCCAATAGAAGCCCGGTGCTTCCTTAGAACTTTCAATAATCTTTCTTCTTCATGTTCTAAAAGGTTAGCAATAACAATAACATGATATATTTTCTTTTCATCAAGATAAGCATATTTCAAAGTGTCTGGCAATTGTTTTAATTCAAACATAGGATCACCTTTAGGTGGAGGTGGACCTCCTAGAGTTTCAATAGGCAAGTTGTGTTCAAGCAGTGGACGTTGTTCAAAGAAAATTTTATCTATTTCATTTCTTTCATGCATATGTAAATCATTTTTATGGTCTAGCAAATATTGTTCTAAAGGACCAGTAGGTGGAACAACAATAGAAGCAAGACCAATTAATTCATCCTTACTAGGTAATTTTTTTTCATGAAGATTTCTACTAAACTTGGAAAATTTAAACTCATAAGACTCATCACCAAAACTAACACCAACATTTTGTTTCTTACAGTCTATCTTAGCATTAACTGTATTCAAGAAAGGTCTACCAAAGATAATGGGACAAAAGTCATCTTGTGGGGAACCAAGTACAAGAAAATCAGTAGGGTATTTTATTTTCCCACACAAGACTTCAACATCTCTAACAATCCCAATTGGTGATATGGTGTCTCTATTAGCAAGTTTAATAGTAACATCTATGTCTTCTATTTCTACAGGTGATATGTCTTTCATAATTTCTTGATATAAAGTGTAAGGAATAGCACTCACACTAGCACCCAGGTCACATAAACCATGATAACAGTGATCTCCTATTTTAACTGAGATGACAGACATGCCAACAATAGGTCTATGCTTATCCTTTTTATCAGGTTTGGCAATTCTAGCAGCTTCTTCACAAAAGTAAATAGCATGCCCATCTATATCTTCCTCCAAGAGATCTTTAACCATAGCAATGCTAGGTTCTACTTTGATTTGTTCATCAGGTTTAGGTGTTCTAATATAGCTTTTGTTAACCACAGTTGAAACTTTAGCATGTTCATTTATCCTAACAAGGAAAGGTGGTTTCTCAATATAAGCAGAAGGAACAACTAGATCAACATTATAAAGTATAGTTTCTTCTTTAACTGGTATCGGTTCTTTAATTTCTTCTTTAATAGGTGGGTGATATTTAAACCACTTCTCTTTAGGGAGTTCAACATAAGTAGCAAATGATTCACAAAAGGAGGCTGCTATTTCAAAGTCAAGTCCATATTTAGTGCTAAATTTTTGAAAAGCATCGGTATCCATAAAAGATTTGACACAATCATATTTAATTTTAATACCCGACTCTTTACCTTCGTGGAGTTCCTAATCTTCAGAGTTGCATTTAATTCTTTCCAAGAGATCCCACCAGAATTCAATAGTCTTCTTCATAAAATAACTAGCACAAGAAGTATCAAACATGGTTTGATCATTACGAGAAAGCCGAGCATAAAAAATCTGGATAATAATTTCTCTTGAGAGATCATGATTGGAGCATGAATATACCATTGACTTAAGCCTCCCCCAAGCTAGAGCGATACTTTCTCCTTCACGAGGCCAAAAATTATATATATAATTCCGATCATGATGCACTAGATGCATAGGATAAATTTTTTGGTAGAACTTCAATTTCAAATGTTTCCAATTCCATGATCCAATATCATTGCATAGCCAATACCATGCCAATGCTTTTCCCTTCAAAGATAAAGGGAAAACCTTTTTCATAACTTGATCCCTGGGTAAACCTGCAAGCTCAAACAATCCAAAAATTTGTTCCACATATATCAAGTGCATATTAGGATGTTCGGTTCCATCTCCTGCATAAGGATTAGCAAGCAGTTGTTCTATCATACCCGAAGGAATTTCGTATTCAATTTTTTCAGTAGGTGCGGTAGGTTGAGGGGTAATTAATTGTGGTTCCGGACGAGGTGAAGATACCCCGAACAAACCCCTCATAGGATTGTTTTCCATAGTAACAAGTGAAAATAAATTTTAGCACACTATATAAATGTTCCCTTACTAAAGGCGCTTCACTCCCCGGCAATGATGCCAGAAAATAGCTTTGATGACCCACAAGTATAGGGGATCAATTGTAGCTCTTTTCGATAAGTAAGAGTGTCGAACCCATTGAGGAGCAGAAGGAAATGACAAGTAGTTTTCAGTCAGGTAGTGTCTGCAAGTGCTGAAATTGTAAGTAGCGCAATAGTTTGATAGCAAGATAATTTGTAACGAGCAAGTAATGATAGTAGTAACAAAAGTGCAGCAAGGTAGTGATGTCTACTATGCAACTTTATTATTGTAGACACGTGTTGGGCCTCCAAGCGCAGAGTTTTGTAGGACAATAGCAATTTTCCCTCAAGTGGATGACCTAAGGTCTATCAATCCGTGAGAGGTGTAGGATGAAGATGGTCTCTCCCAAATGACCCTGCAACCAAATACAAGAAATCTATTTTGTCCCCAACATACCCAATACAATGGAAAATTGATAGGTGCACTAGTTCGGCGAAGAGATGGTGATAAAAGTGTAATACGGATGGTAGAAATATATTTTTATAATCTGAATAGATAAAAACAGCAAGGTAGCAAATAGTAAACGGGCACTAAAATGGTATTGCAATGCTTAAAAACAAGGCCCAGGGTCCGTACTTTTGCTAGTGCAATCTCTCAACAATGTTAACATAGTTGGATCATATGATTATCCCTCAAACTGTAATAAAGAATCACTCCCGAGTTCCTATTAGCGGAGAACAAAAGATAGGAATTGTTTGTAGGGAATGAAACCACCTCAAAGCTATTCTTTCCGTTCGATCTATTCAAGAGTTCGTATTAAAATAACGCAAAGCTATTTTTTCCATTCGATCTATCCTAGAGTTCGTACTAGAATAACACCAAAGCATATTCATATTCATAATACTTAATCCACACAAAGAACTGCAAGGAGACCCCAAAGTTTCTATCGGAGAAAAGATAATAAAAACGTGCATCAACCCCTATGCATAGATTACCCCAATATCACCGCGGGAATCCGCAAGTTGAGTGCCATAACATATATCAAGTGAATCAATAAGATACCCCAATGTCACCTCAAGTATTCATACCGCAAGACATACATCATGTGTTCTCAAATCTGAACATTCAATCCGACATGACAAAACTTCAAAGGGTAAAGATTCAATTCATCACAACAAGAGTATAGAGGGGATAAACATCATATGATCCAACTATATTAACAAAGCCCATGATATAGATCACGAGAGAGAGAGAGAGAGATTAAACACATAGCTGCTGGTACAAACCCTCAGCCCCGAGGGTGGACTACTCCCTCCTCATCGTGGTGGTCGCTGGGATGATGAAGATGGCCACCGGAGATGATTCCCCCCTGCGGCAAGATGCCGGAACGGGTCTAGATTGGTTTTCGGTGGCTACGGAACCTTGCGGCAGTGGAACTTCTGATCTAGGTTAACCCCGAAGGGTTTCGGAATATTTGGGAATTTATAGTGCAAAGAAGGGGTGCGGGAGGCTACCGAGGTGGGCACAACCCACCTGGGCGCGCCCTGGTGGGTTGTGCCCCCCTCGGGGCACCCCCAGCTGCAACTCTGGCCCATTGGGTTCCTTCTGGTCCAAAAATAATCTCCATAAAGTTTCACGGTGTTTGGACTCCGTTTGATATTGATTTCCTGCGATGTAAAAAACAAGCAAAAAATAGCAACTGGCACTGGGTCAATAGGTTAGTCCCAAAAAATGATATAAAGTTGCTATAAAACGATTGTAAAACACCTAATAATGATAAAATAACAACATGAATACTTCATAAATTATAGATACATTGGAGACGTATCAGGTAGCCCAATCCTTTAGAGGCAAAGGACAGGCCAAACGGTCTCTTATGATAAGCAAAGCATTCTTGAGGGTACACGGGAATTTCATCTAGTCACTTTCATCATGTTGATTCAATTTGTGTTCGCTACTTTGATAATTTGATATGTGGGTGGACCGATGCTTAGGTGTTGTTCTTACTTGAACAAACCTCCTACTTATGATTAACCCTCCCGCAAGCATCCGCAACTACGAGAAAAGTATTAAGAATAAATTCTAACCATAGCATTAAACTTTTGGATCCAATCGGTCCCTTACAGAATAGCGCATATACTTGGGTTTAAGTTTCTGTCACTCTCGCAACCTACCATATAATTACTACTCCACAATGCATTCCCTTAGGCCCAAATATGGTGAAGTGTCATGTAGTCGACGTTCACATGACACCACTAAGGGAATCACAACTTACATACTATCAAAATATCGAACACATATCAAGTTCACATGATTACTTGCAACATGATTTCTCCCGTGACCACAAGAACAAAAGTAACTACTCACAAATGATAAACATGCTCATGATAAGATGCATATTAAATAGCATATTGGATCTGAACATATAATCTTCCACCAAATAAACCATATAGTGGTCAACTACAAGATGTAATCAACACTACTAGTCACCCATAAGCACCAATCTATAGTTTCGGTAACAATATTGAACATAGGAGATGAACTAGGTTTTGAGAGGAGATGGTGTTGTTGAAGATGTTGATGCAGATTGCCCTCCCCAAGATGGGAGAGTGGTTGGTGATGATGAGGACGACGATTTCCCCCTCCGAGAGGGAAGTTCCCCCGACGGAATCGCTCTGCCGGAGGGCAAAAGTGCTCCTGCCCAAGTTCCGCCTCGAGGCGGTAGCACTTTGTGCCGAAAGTCCTCCTATTTTTTTCTAGGTCAAAATGACATATATATACCAGAAGATGGGCACCGGAGATGGGCCGAGGAGGCCATAACCCCCAGGGCGTGCCAAGGGGCCCTGGCGGGCTCAGGTGGGTTGTGCCCACCTGGTGGCCCCCCCGTGGTAGTTATTTGCTCCATTAATTCTTATGAATTCCATATAAAAACTCCGTGAAGTTTCAGCCCATTTGGAGTTGTAAAGAATAGGTAGCCTAACGTAGCTTTTTCAAGTCCAGATTTCCAGCTGCTAGAATTCTCCCTCTTGGTATGTACCTTGCAAATTATGAGAGAAAATGCATTAGAATTACTCCAAAAAGCATTATTATGGATAAAAACATTATAAATAACAGTAAGCAAACATGATGCAAAATGGACGTATCAACTCCCCCAAGCTTAGACCTCGCTTGTCCTCAAGCAAAAACCGAAATCGAAAAACATGTCCACATGATTTGAGAGAGAGGTGTCAATAAGAACAAAATACGGACATAGAAGCATCATGTTGATTATTAGAACAACAACAAAATTAAACATAGGACTTTTATGATAGAACTTTTATCATATCCTTCTCATGAATAAGTAATAGTTCATCACACAATCGAAGTATAAAGCAAAAACTCTATTAGAAACCAACAAACTATGTTCTCAGTCAACTTTGCAACTACAGTTCATCATCTTTTCAGGAAGGGTCATGTATCGGAGCCTTTAGGCAAGTCCACATACTCAACCATCATATAGTCTTCTATGATTTCTAACACCCACCTCGTACCCATGAGAAAAACGTTTCAACCGTACACATAGAAAGATAGGGGCTTATAGTTTCGCCTCCCAACATACTCACCTCAAGGGTGATGTCAACAATAATAACTCATGCTATCTATATTCAACTGGACATATGTGCCTAGATCTTTCCTCGCCATATGATGCTTGCCAAAGGAGACAAATAAAAGGAATAGGAGGAAAACTTTGACTTTTTGCATAAAAGTAAATACATAAAATTAAAAGATAGTCCCTTCGCAGAGGGAAGCAGAGGTTGCCATGCACTTATTTGTTTGTATGCTCAATCCCTTAGTGCAAAAGAACGTCACGTTGTATTTCCCCTTAAGATGACAACCTTTATTATGCAGTCTGTCGCTTTTATTCTTTGCCATCCAAGTTCGTACAACGCTCAATTTTCTCTTACAATAAATGATCTCACACTTTTAGAAGCAATTTTTATTGCCTTTTTGCATCGATGACAACTTACTTGAGGGATCTTGCTCAATCCCTAGGTAGGTACGGTGGACACTTGAAAATAAGATTTGGGTTTAAGGGTTTTTGCATGCACAAGTAGTATCTCTACTTAGTGCGGAATTTTTGGCTAGCAAAGATAGGGCGCAAGCATCACATTCACATGTTAAAGGATCTATGACAATATGACTTCTATGTGAATATAAAAAAACATAAACCATTAAGTTGTCTTCCTTGTCCAATGTCAACAAGTTTGGCATATAATATTTTGATGAGGGCTCACAATCACAAAAGATTTCTAGGATAGTATATTTATATGTGAATCTTCTCTTCCCTTATTAATTCTTTCATGAGTTGCATCATTGACTAATGCTATGTTTGTCAACCTCTAATAAAATTTTCTACTTATACTTTTCCTTATGTGGTGCCATCACCTACCATAGGATTAGTATATGATCTTAATGATTTATTTCCTTTCTCTTTTTCTTTCTTTATTTCTTTTCTTTTATTTGCAACTTGAAAGTAAGAAATCAAAAACTCACACTAAACTTTATTATATAACTTGCACACGATTACAAGGATAGATCACTAAGCAAACTCTCAAAGAAGAAAGGATCGAACTAAACTTTTATTCATCTAATGCAAAAGATCAAACTAAGATAAGTAAAAGAAAAAGGATAGTGGGATGATACGGTACTGGGACACCTCCCCCAGGCTTGGCGGAAGCCAAGGGGAGTGCCCATACCCAATACTCAATTCTCCTTGGGTGGTGAAGAAGATGATGGTGACGAAGGAGAGATCTTGTCCTCGGATTTCCATGGGAATGGTCCACCATCATAAGAGGAGGAGTAAGTCTCACGGGTCCTACAACTAGCAGCCAAACTCATACCTTTGAACCTCGCCTCATATTCGAAGACTTGGTTTTGGAGGTCATAGATCTGGCTTTGGAGGAAGTTGATTTGCTCATTGAGGGTGAAGACAATGTCCTTCATGGGCTTGCCATCCACCTTGAGATCACGGGAAAGGTCTGTGATCATGAGGTGATTGGCATTGAGCCCACGCTCCACCATCCCCTTGTACCGGAAGACTTCCTGCTCCATGGCTTCAAGCCTGGCCTCCATGGTTCCCGTGCCCTTGGGACCTTTCTCATCACGGATGTACATCACCCCCTCATGCATTTGGATGGTTTGAGGGTGCTGCACCACCTCCCGCAGATAAGGGTTGATGACGTTCTTGAAGAACTTATCCTTGGAGGAGCTTGAAGAGGCCAAGGTAGATGAGATCTGACAGAAAACAACAAGGAAAACGGTAGATCTGATGGAAAGCACCATGAATAAAGCGTGAACCACCATCAGTCATTAAATATCTAGGGACTATAAACCTTGGGAAAATAACTTCCTTAAGCATTTTAATAGAGGTGTTGTGATCAGCACTACTAGTTGGAATAGCTTCTACCCATTTAGTAACATAATCAAAAACAACCAAATTATGTGTATACCCATTAGAGGAAGGAAAAGGTCCCATGTAATCGAATCCCCAAACATCAAATGGTTCAATAGCAAGTGAATAATTCATAGGCATTTCTTGATGCTTACTGATATTACCTATCCTTTGAAATTTATCACAAGATGAGACAAACTTATGGGTATCCTTGAAGACAGTAGGCCAATAAAATCTAGATTGCAATACCTTGTGAGCGGTTCTATCTCTAGCATGATGCCTCCATAAGCCTCAGAGTGACATTTTCGTAGGATTTCTCCCTGTTCATGCTTCGTTACACAACGTATAATAATACCATCTACTCCTTCTTTATAAAGATGTGGGTCATCCCAAAAGTAATGTCTTAAATCATAGAAGAATTTTTTATTTTGTTGGTATGTAAAGCTAGGTGGTAAATATTTAGCAACAATGTAGTTAGCATAATCAGCATACCAAGGAGTACTATGAGAAACATTTATTGCGGCTAACTGCTCATCAGGAAAACTATCATCAATAACTAGTGGGTCATCAAGCACATTTTCAAGCCTAGAAAAATTATTAGCTACTAGGTTCTCAGCTCCTTTTCTACCAATAATACGTAAATCAAATTCTCTTGTAACAAGAGAACCCATCAAATAAGTCTAGGTTTAGCATCTTTCTTTTCCATAAGATATATAATAGCAGCATGGTCTGTGTGAACAGTTACTTTTGAATCAACAATATAAGGTCTAAATTTATCACAAGCAAACACCACTGCTAAGAATTCTTTTTCAGTAGTAGCATAGTTTCTTTGAACATTGTCTAGAGTTTTACTAGCATAATGAATAACATTCAGTTTCTTATCAACTCTTTGTCCTAGAACAGCACCAACAACATAATCACTAGCATCACACATAATTTGAAAAGGCAAGTTCCAATCAGGTGGTTGAACAATAGGTGCAGAAATTAAGGCTTTCTTGAGTGTTTCAAAGGCTTCTAAACAATCATCATCAAAAACAGAAGGAATACCCTTCTCCAAGAGACTAGTAAGAGGCCTATAAATTTTAGAAAAGTCTTTTACAAACCTCCTATAGAAACCAGCATGACCTAGGAAACTACGAATACCTTTTATATCTTTACGACATGGCATTTTCTCAATTGCATCAACCTTAGCTCCACTTCAATACCTCTTTCAGAAATTTTATGACCCAAGAAAATGCCTTCATTAACCATAAAGTGGCACTTCTCCCAATTCAAAACAATATTTGTTTGTTCACATCTCTACAAGACTCGCTCAAGATTGCTTAAACAATCATCAAAATACTTCCCATAAACAGAGAGGTCATCCATGAAAACCTCAACAATCTTTTCACAAAAATCAGAGAATATAGCAGCCATACATCTTTGAAAGGTAGCAGGTGCATTACATAAACCAAAAGGCATACGTCTATAAGCATAGGTTCCAAAGGGACAAGTGAAAGTAGTCTTTTCTTGATTAGGTTGAGAAACAGGTATTTGTGAAAACCCAGAATATCCATCAAGGAAGTAAAAGTGTGTGTGCTTAGATAATATTTCAAGCATTTGATCAATAAAAGGCAAAGGGTAATGATTTTTTTCTAGTTGCTTTATTTAATTTTCTAAAATCAATTACCATTCTATAGCCTCTAACAATTCTTTGTGGAATAAGCTCATTCTTATCATTAGGAACGACGGTAATACCTCCTTTCTTAGGAACACAATGAACAAGACTTACCCATCTACTATCAGCTGTAGGATAGATTATACCTGCATCCAAAAGTTTTAATATTTCTGTTCTTACCACTTCCTTCATCTTTGGATTTAACCGACGTTGGTGATCAACAACGGGTTTAGCATCAGGTTCCATATTAATTTTGTGCTGACATAGAGTGGGACTAATGCCCTTTAAATCATCAATAGTATATCCAATAGCAGCCCGGTGCTTCCTTAGAACTTTCAGTAATCTTTCTTCTTCATGTTCTGAAAGGTTAGCACTAATAATAACATGATATATTTTCTCTTCATCAAGATAAGCATATTTCAAAGTGTTTGGCAATTGTTTTAATTCAAATAGAAGATCACCTTTAGGTGGAGGTAGACCTCCTAGAGTTTCAATAGGCAAGTTGTGTTCAAGCAGTGGACGTTGTTCAAAGAAAATTTTATCTATTTCATTTCTTTCATGCATATGTAAATCATTTTTATGGTCTAGCAAATATTGTTCTAAAGGACCAGTAGGTGGAACAACAATAGAAGCAAGACCAATTAATTCATCCTACTAGGTAATTCCTTTTCATGAATATTTCTACTAAACTTGAAAAATTAAACTCATGAGATTCATCACCAAAACTAACACCAACAGTTTGTTTCTTACAGTCTATCTTAGCATTAACTGTATTCAAGAAAGGTCTACCAAATAAAATGGGACAAAAGTCATCTTGTGGGGAACCAAGAACAAGAAAATTAGTAGGGTATTTTATTTTCCCACACAAGACTTCAACATCTCTAACAATCCCAATTAGTGATATGGTGTCTCTATTAGCAAATTTAATAGTAACATCTGTGTCTTCTATTACTGCAGGTGCTATGTCTTTCATAATTTCTTTATATAAAGTGTAAGGAATAGCACTCACACTAGCACCCTTGTCACATAAACCATGATAACAATGATCTCCTATTTTAACTGAGATGACAGGCATGCCAAAAATATGTCTATGTTTATCCTTTTTATCAGGTTTGGCAATTCTAGCAGCTTCTTCACAAAAGTAAATAACATGCCCATTTATATCTTCCTCTAACTAAGAGATCTTTAACCATAGCAATGCTAAGATCTACTTTAATTTGATCATCAGGTTTAGGTGTTCTAATATAGCTTTTGTTAACCACATTTGAAACTTTAGCATGTTCCTTTATCCTAATAGGGAAAGGTGGTTTCTAAATATAAGCAGAAGGAACAACTGGATCAACATTATAAAGTATAGTTTCTTCTTTAACTAGTACTGGTTCTTTAATTTCTCCTTTAATAGGTGGGTGATATTTAAACCACTTCTCTTTAGGGAGTTCAACATGAGTAGCAAATGATTCAGAAAAGGAGGCTACTATTTCAGAGTCAAGTCCATATTTAGTGCTAAACTTTTGAAAAGCATCGGTATCCATAAAAGATTTAACACAATCATATTTAATTTTAATACTTGACTCTTTACCTTTGTCGAGTTCCCAATCTTCAGAGTTGCATTTAATTCTTTCCAAAAGATCCCACTGGAATTCAATAGTCTTCTTCATAAAAGAAACAACATAAGAAGTATCAATCATGGTTTGATCATTACGAGAAAGCCGAGCATAAAAATTCTGGATAATAATTTCTCTTGAGAGATCATGATTGGGGCATGAATATAACATTGACTTAAGGCTCCCCCAAGCTAGAGCGATACTTTCTCCTTCATGAGGCCAAAAATTATATATATAATTCCGATCACGATGAACTAGATGCATAGGATAATTTTTTTGGTGGAACTCCAATTTCAAACGATTCCAATTCCATGATCCAATATCATCGCATAGCCTATACCATGCCAATGCTTTTCCCTTCAAAGATAAAGGGAAAACCTTTTTCATAACTTGATCCCTGGGTAAACCTGCAAGCTCAAACAATCCACAAATTTGTTCCACATATATCAAGTGCATATCAGGATGTTCGGTTCCATCTCCTGCTTAAGGATTAGCTAGCAGTTGTTCTATCATACCCGAAGGAATTTGTTATTCAATATTTTCAGTAGGTGTAGTAGGTTCAGGGGTAATTAATTGTGGTTTCGGTCAAGGTGAAGATACCCCGAACAAATCCCTCAAAGGATTGTTTTCCATAGTAACAAGTGACAATAAATTTCAGCACACTGTATAAATGTTTCCTTACCAAATTCCACTTACCAAAGGCGCTTCACTCCCCGGCAACGGTGCCAGAAAATAGCCTTGATGACCCACAAGTATAGGGGATCAATTTTAGATCTTTTTGATAAGTGAGAGCATCGAACCGAACGAGGAGTAGAAGGAAATGGCAAGTAGTATTCAGTAAGATAGTGTCTGCAAGTGCTGAAATTGTAAATAGCGGAGTAGTTTGATAGCATGATAATTTGTAACAAGCAAGTAACGTCAGTAGTAACAAAAGTGCAGCAAGGTAGCTGATACGTCTCCAACGTATCTATAATTTTTGATTGCTCCATGCTATTATATTATCTGTTTTGGATGTTAATGGGCTTTATTTTACACTTTTATATCATTTTTGGGACTAACTGGAGGCCCAGCCCAAATTGTTGTTCTTTTGCCTATTTTAGAGTTTCGCCGAAAAGGAATATCAAACGGAGTCCAAACGGAATGAAACCTTCAGGAACGTGATTTTCTCAACAAATGTGATCCAGGAGACTTGGAGTGTGCGTCAAGAAACAACCGAGGAAGCCACGAGGCAGGGGGCGCGCCTACCCCCCTGGGCGCGCCCTCCACCCTCATGGGCCCCTTGTTGCTCCACCGACGTACTTCTTCCTCCTATATATATCCACGTACCCCCCAAACATCCAGGAGCACCACGAAAACCTAATTCCACCACCGCAACCTTCTGTACCCGAGACATCCCATCTTGGGGCCTTTTCCGGAGCTCCGCCGGAGGGGGCATTGATCACGGAGGGCCTCTACATCAACTCCATGGCCTCTCCGGTGATGTGTGAGTAGTTTACTTCAGACCTCCGGGACCATAGTTATTAGCTAGATGGCTTCTTCTCTCTCTTTGGATGCCCATGATATGGAGCTATATTTTATTCACCACATGCTATGTGTTTTGCTTGGAGCGTCTTGTATGATTTGAGTCTTTGCTTTTTAGTTTACCACAATCATTCTTGTTGTACACACCTTTTGAGAGAGACTCACATGATTGGGAATTTATTAGAATACTCTATGTGCTTCACTTATATCTTTTGAGCTATATAGTTTTTGCTCTAGTGCTTCACTTATATCTTTTAGAGCACGGCGGCACGTCGGTGGTTTTATTTTATAGAAATAATTGATCTCTCATGCTTCACTTATATTATTTTGAGAGTCCTTTAGAACAACATGGAAATTTGCTATAATAAAAACTTTCATGAAAGTGCATTGAATACTATGAGAAGTTTGATACTTGATAATTGTTTTGAGATATGGAGATAGTGATATTAGAGTCATGCTAGTTGAGTAGTTGTGAATTTGAGAAATACTTGTGTTGAAGTTTGTGATTCCCGTAGCATGCACGTATGGTGAATCGTTATGTGATGAAGTCGAAGCATGATTTATTTATTGATTGTCTTCCTTATGAGTGGCGGTCGGGGACGAGCGATGGTCTTTTCCTACCAATCTACCCCCTATGAGCATGCGTGTAATACTTTGCTTTGATAACTTGTAGATTTTTGCAATAAGTATGTGAGTTCTTTATGACTAATGTTGAGTCCATGGATTATACACACTCTCACCCTTCCACCATTGCTAGCCTCTCTAGTATCGCGCAACTTTCGTCGGTACCATAAACCCACCATATACCTTCCTCAAAACAGCCACCATACCTACCTATTATGGCATTTCCATAGCCATTCCGAGATATATTACCATGCAACTTTCCACCATTCCTTTATTATGACACGCTTCATCATTGTCATATTGCTTGCATGATCATGTAGTTGACATCGTATTTGTGGCAAAGCCACCATTCATAATTTTTATACATGTCACTCATGCATCATTGCACATCCCGGTACACTACCAGAGGCATTCACATAGAGTCATATTTTTTTCTAAGTATTGAGTTGTAGTTCTTGAGTTGTAAGTAAACAAAGTGTGATGATCATCATTATTAGAGCCTTGTCCCAAGTGAGGGAAGGATGATGGAGAATATGATTCCCCCATAAGTCGGGATGAGACTCCGGACGAAAAAAGAAGAGAAAAGAGGCCAAAAAGAAAAAAAGGAAAGAAGGCCCAAAGAAAAAAAAGAAAAAAAGAGAGAAAAAGAGAGAAGGGACAATGCTACTATCCTTTGTCCACACTTGTGCTTCAAAGTAGCACCATGATCTTCATGATAGAGAGTCTCCTATGATATCACTTTCATATACTAGTGGGAATTTTTCATTATAGAGCTTGGCTTGTATATTCCAATGATGGGCTTCCTCAAAATTGCCCTAGGTCTTCATGAGCAAGCAAGTTGGATGCACACCCACTTAGTTCTTTTGTTGAGCTTTCATACGCTTATAGCTCTAGTGCATCTATTGCATGGCAATCCCTACTCACTCACATTGATATCTATTGATGGGCATCTCCATAGCCCGTTGATACGCCTAGTTGATGTGAGACTATCTTCTCCTTTTTGTCTTCTCCACAACCACCATTCTATTCCACATATAGTGCTATATCCATGGCTCATGCTCATATATTGCGTGAAGATTGAAAAAGTTTGAGAACATCAAAAGTATGAAACAATTGCTTGTCTTGTCATCGGGGTTGTGCATGATTTAAATATTTTGTGTGGTGAAGATAGAGTATAGCCAGACTATATGATTTTGTAGGGATAACTTTCTTTGGCCATGTTATTTTGAGAAGACATGATTGCTTAGTTAGTATGCTTGAAGTATTATTATTTTTATGCCAATATTAAAATTTATCTTGAATCTTTCAGATCTGGACATTTATGCCACAATAAAGAAAAACTACATTGAGAAATATGTTAGAAAGCATTCCACATCAAAAATTATTCCTTTTATCATTTACCTACTCGAGGACGAGCAGAAATTAAGCTTGGGGATGCTTGATACATCTCCAATGTATCTATAATTTTTGATTGCTCCATGCTATTACATTATCTATTTTGGATGTTAATGGGCTTTATTTTACACTTTTATATCATTTTTGGGACTAACCTACTAACCGGAGGCCCAACCCAAATTGCTATTTTTTTGCCTATTTTAGAGTTTCGCCGAAAAGGAATATCAAACGGAGTCCAAACGGAATGAAACCTTCGGGAACGTGATTTTCTCAACAAACGTGATCCAGGAGACTTGGAGTGTGCGTCAAGAAACAACCGAGGAAGCCACGAGGTAGGGGCACGCCTACCCCCTGGGTGCGCCCTCCACCCTCGTGGGCCCCTCGTTGCTCCACCGACGTACTTCTTCCTCCTATATATATCCACGTACCCCCCAAACATCCAGGAGCACCACGAAAACCTAATTCCACCGCCGTAACCTTATGTACCTGAGACATCCCATCTTGGGGCCTTTTCCGGAGCTCCGCCGGAGGGGGCATTGATCATAGAGGGCCTCTACATCAACTCCATGGCCTCTCTAGTGATGTGTTAGTAGTTTACTTCAGACCTTCGGGACCATAGTTATTAGCTAGATGGCTTCTTCTCTCTCTTTGGATCTCAATACAAAGTTCTCCCCGATCTCCTTGGACATCTATTCGATGTAATCTTCTTTTGCGGTGTGTTTGTCGAGATCCGATGAATTGTGGGTTTATGATCAAGTTTATCTATGAACAATATTTGAATCCCCTCTGAATTCTTTTATGTATTATATGATTGGTTTATCTTTGCAAGTCTCTTCGAATTATCAGTTTGGTTTGGCCTTCTAGATTGATCTTTCTTGCAATGGGAGAAGTGCTTAGCTTTGGGTTCAATCTTGCGGTGCTCGATCACAGTGACAGAAAGGGAAATGACATGTATTGTATTGTTGCCATCGAGGATAAAAAGATGGGGTTTATATCATATTGCATGAGTTTATCCCTCTACATCATGTCATCTTACTTAAAGCATTACTCTGTTCTTATGAACTTAATACTCTAGATGCATGCTGGATAGCGGTCCATGTGTGGAGTAATAGTAGTAGATACAGAATCGTTTCGGTCTACTTGTCACGGACGTGATGCCTATATACATGATCATACCTAGATATTCTCGTAACTATGCTCAATTCTATCAATTGCTTGACAGTAATTCGTTTACCCACCGTAATACTTATGCTCTTGAGAGAAGCCACTAGTGAAACCTATGGCCCCCGGGTCTATCTTCCATCATATTAATCTTCCAACACTTGTTATTTCTATTGCCGTTTATTTTACTTTGCATCTTTATTTCTCTTTATCATAAAAATACCAAAAATATTATCTTATCATATCTATCCGATCTCACTCTCGTAAGTGACCGTGAAGGGATTGACAACCCCGTTATCGCGTTGGTTGCGAGATTCTTATTTGTTTGTGTAGGTGTGTGGTACTCGAGCGTGATCTCCTACTAGATTGATACCTTGGTTCTCAAAAACTGAGGGAAATACTTACGCTACTTTACTACATCACCCTTTCCTCTTCAAGGGAAAACCAACGCAGTGCTTAAGAGGTAGCAGTAGCCCAATCCTTTTGGGGCAAAGGATGGTCCAAAACGATCTCTCTTGATAAGCAAAGCGTTCTTGAGGGCACACGGGAATTTCATCTAGTCACTTTCATCATGTTGATTCGATTTGTGTTTGCTACTTTGATAATTTTATATGTGGGTGGACTGGTGTTTAGGTGTTGTTCTTACTTGAACAAACCTCCTACTTATGATTAACCCTCCCTTACAGAATAGCGCATATACTGGGGTTTAAGTTTCTGTCACTCTCGCAACCCACCATCTAATTGCTACTCCACAATGCATTCCCTTAGGCGCAAATATGGTGACATGTCATGTAGTCGACATTCACATGACACCACTGAGGCAATCACAACATACATACTATCAAAATATCGAACACATATCAAGTTCACATGATTACTTGCAACATGATTTCTCCCGTGACCTCAAGAACAAAAGTAACTACTCACAAATGATAAACATGCTCATGATCAGAGGAGTATTAAATAGCATATTAGATCGGAACATATAATCTTCCACCAAATAAACCATATAGTGCTCAACTACAAGATGTAATCAACACTACTAGTCACCCACAAGCACCAATCTATAGTTCCGGTAACAAGATTGAACACAAGAGATGAACTAGGGTTTGAGATGAGATGGTGTTGTTGAAGATGTTGATGGAGATTGCCCTCCCCAAGATGGGAGAGTTGTTGCTGATGATGAGGACGATGATTTCCCCTTCCGGGAGGGAAGTTCCCCCAGCGAAATTGCTCCACCGGAGGGCAAAAGTGCTCCTGCCAAGTTCCGCCTTGAGGCGGTGGCGCTTCGTCCAGAAATTCCTCCTCTTATTTATTTTTCTAGGTCAAAATGACTTATATACCGGAAGACGGGCACCCGAGGTGGGCCGAGGAGGCCATAACCCCCCAGGGCGCACCAAGGGTCCCTAGCGCGCCCAGGTGGGCACAGCCCACCTGGTGGCCCCCCTCTGGTAGTTATTTTCTCATGTAATCCTTAGATATTCTATAAAAAATCTCCGTGGAGTTTCAGCCCATTTGGAGTTGTGCAGAATTGGTGGCCTGACGTAACTTTTTCAGGTCTAGATTTCTAGCTGCCAGAATTCCCCCTCTTGGTGTGTACCTTGCAAATTATGAGAGAAAAGGCATTAGAATTACTCCAAAAAACATTATTATGGATAAAACATTATAAATAACAGTAAGAAAACATGATGCATAATGGATGTATCAGATGCTTATGATGAAACTAGTTCACTGCTTAATGATATTGTGCCACTAGGTGAATTTCTTGATGAACAACTTGCTAGGGTTAGAGAGAATGAAATTACTGAAACTAATGATATTATTGAAACTAAAGATTATGATTCTCCCCCTAGATATGAATTTTCAGTTGTCCCTGAGGGTTATGTTATGGATGAAGAAACTGCTAGAGAGTTCTTTGCATGCAATGATAGAGAAGATCTTAAGAAACTATTAGCTAAGCTGTCGGTGTACTAGAATAGGGGTACCCTAGTACCCCGAACTTGTGCACGGGCAGTTGCAGCACCCCGCGGCAAGGCTTGCCGGGCGAACGCCAAGATCCTCCATGGTTCCCTTAGGGCCACTCAAGAACAAAGTATTTAAGCTCAGGAGACAAGGCCCCGGCAAGAGGAGCTTGCCGGGAAGGCCAACCAAGGCACTCCAAGGAACTTGCCGTGACGTGCCACGTGCTCCGGCAAGGCAACAAGGCCCCGGCAAGAGGAGCTTGCCGGGAAGACCAACCAAGGTACCTCGAGGCCCGGTGAGCGACAAGCTTCCGGACCCGACAAGATAACGACAGCGGCAAGGCGCTTGCCGCGGCAGGCGGCCACTCTGTGCCCACACTCCAGTGCATCCACCAACGTGTTGCTCTGGGGGCCTCTCCAGGCGCGCGTGGCGGGAGGCTGTGCAGCCAGTGGTGCGCAGTGGCATGCGAAGCTGACAAGATCGCCATCGTGGCGAACGGTGGCGCCCCTAACGGTCCTTTTCTGCACTGTTTGGGCGACCCAGACGGGCATTTAATGCCCTTGTCCCCTGCCGTCAGGGTTAGGTAGGGTGCACTGTACAAGTAACTGTACTAACCACCCCACTTTTTACATTGGTACCCTTCTCTGCGTTGCCACCTGTCGGTGACCCCTTGAGCATATAAAAGGAGGCCCATGCGCAACGTAGGGGAGGTTCGATTCATTCGGGAGCCAGAAAACACGTAGCTCTCGCGAGCAAGAACATAATAGAACCAGACAAGCAGCAGTAGGAGTGTTATCTCTCCGGAGAGCTCCGAAGCTGGGTAAACTGCTCGTGTGCTTCGCCTCGATCTGCTCTTCGTGTGATCTCCGCCCCCCGCCGAACCGAAAGGGGCCCGGTCCGCCGGCCCCATAGGTGTTCATGGATCAGTTTCCCCGACATCTTTGGCGCGCCAGGGAGGGGGGCCAGGAAGGTGCTGGGGGATCTGGCAAGAAA
Source organism: Triticum dicoccoides (assembly GCF_002162155.2). Lineage (NCBI taxonomy): Eukaryota > Viridiplantae > Streptophyta > Magnoliopsida > Poales > Poaceae > Triticum > Triticum dicoccoides. The sequence continues at coordinate 547,365,268 of NC_041392.1, read as the reverse complement.
CGTCCCGGCCGAGGAGGACGCCGCGGCAAGGCCAAGCAGCGGCAAGGAGACAGACCTCCTCGCGGCCGCGACAAGGATGAAGATGACGACGACGATGAAGACATAGATGATGAGGAGACTGATGAGCAGGAGTTCCAGAAAGCCACAGAGGTCCTGTGCGTTGACGGTGGTGCTTCTCTGCACACCTCGCACCGCCAGCTCAAGCAGTGGGTGCGGGAAGTTAATGCAGCAGAACCACCCGTCGAGTCATGCAAGCCTCTGAAATGGTCCAGCACGCCTATCATCTTTGATATTGAGGACCACCCTGATCGCATAACTGCGGTCGGGTGCTTGCCGATGTTGGTTTCACCAACAATCCGCAACCTCAAGGTCACTAAGATGCTAGTTGACGGCGGGGCCGGCTTGAACCTGATCTCCTCCGCGGTGCTCCAGAAACTCCAGATCCCTGACAGCGAGCTCGAAGAGACCGGTACATTTCAAGGAATCAACCGGGAAGAAGCAAGCCGAAGGGAAAGATCACATTGCCGGTAACATTTGGCAGCGAGCTAAACTTCAGAACTGAGAGGGTCACATTTGATGTTGCTGACTTTCCATTACCTTACAATGGAATCCTTGGCCGTCCGGCACTCGCCAAGTTCATGGCAGCCTCTCACTATGCGTACAACGTACTGAAAATGCCAGGCCCGATAAGTGTCATCTCTGTCCCTGGCGACAAGAAGGATGCTCTTATCTGTGCCGACAAGATCTACCGGGAAGCAGCAGCCGCAGCAGAACACAAGACACTTGCCGCTGAAGCTCCCGGGGGGAAGAAGAAGACCAAGTCCAGCAAGAGTTCTGATGCCCACTCCGGCAAGCGCACCTCTTCGGAGTGCTGCGCTACCGTCGAGGACGCACCATCGAGCTCCACCGGCAAGTGTAAGAAGGCAATGACAGCTCCACCTGAGACCAAGAAGGTGTCCGCCAAGGAGGACGGCACTGGTGGTACCTTCACCATCAGCGCCACTCTTGACCCTAAATAGGAAAGCGCGCTTGTTGCTTTCCTGCGGGCGAATGTCGACGTGTTTGCGTGGCAACCGTCTGATATCCCTGGTGTTCCTAGAAAGTAATTGAGCACCACCTTGCCGTCTGTCCTCATGCGTGGCCCGTCAAGCAGAAAGTCAGGAAACAGGCAGTGGAGCACCAAGAATTCATCGCAGAAGAAATCAAGAAGTTGGAAGCAGCAGGCCTTGTCAGAGGAGTGCTCCATCCCACGTGGTTGGCCAATCCTGTTGTCGTGCGCAAGGCTAACGGGAAATGGAGGCTTTGTATTGACTTCACTGATGTTAATAAAGCTTGTCCCAAAGACCCATTTCCCTTGCCGCGCATTGACCAGATTGTTGACTCCACAGCCGGATGTGATTTGCTTTCATTTCTTGATGCATACTCAGGATACCATCAGATCTTCATGGCAGAAGAGGATGAAGAGAAAACCGCATTTATCACCCCGTGTGGCACGTACTGCTTCGTACGGATGCCTTTCGGTTTGAAGAATGCTGGTTCAACATTCGCAAGGGTAGTCCACCATGCTTTTGAGCCGCAGATGCACAGAAATGTGGAAGCCTACATGGATGACATAGTGGTCAAAAGCAAGAACAGGGCGACCCTGATTCAAGATTTAGACGAGACATTTGCAAATCTGCACAAGATCAACCTCAAGCTTAACCCCGAGAAGTGCGTGTTTGGAGTCCTTCCGGCAAGCTTCTCGGGTTCTTTGTGTCTTAGCGGGGAATTGAAGCCAATCCCGACAAGATCAAGGCCATTGAGCAGATCGAAGCACCAGAGCGCGTCAAGTATGTACGAAGGCTGGCCGGTTGCGTGGCTGCTCTCAGCAGGTTTATCTCTAGATCTGCTGAGCGCGCCCTGCCATTTTTCAAAATTTTGAAAAAGGCAGGTCCAATGAAATGGACTCCGGAGGCGGAGGCTGCGCTGCAGGACTTGAAGAGATACCTGTCCTCCACTCCAACACTTGTCGCACCTAAGCCGCAAGAGAAGTTGCTGCTGTATATAGCGGCAACCAATCAAGTGGTTAGTGCTACGTTAGTGGCGGAGAGGGAGGCAGATGATGAGCCAGCAACCACAGCAGATGCATCCAGTGACAAGCAGGGGGCTTCGCCGACAAGCTCTGGTCCCGACAAAGATGGATCTGCGCAGGAGCATGATAAGATGCAGAAGAGAATGGTGCAGCGTCCAGTTTACTTTGTCAGTTCCCTTCTACAGGGGCCTAGATCAAGGTACTCTGGTGTGCAGAAGTTGCTTTTCGGCCTCCTCATGGCCTCGAGAAAGATGTGCCATTACTTCCAAGCACATGAGATCACAGTCGTCACTCGCTTTCCGCTGAAAAGGATACTGCAGAATCCAGAAGCGACAGGCAGGATTGTCGAGTGGGCGCTGGAACTGTTAAGCTTTGGCCTCAAGTTTGAGAGCACTTCAACTATCCAAAGCAGGGCATTGGCAGAATTCATAACAGAATGGACGCCAACACCAGATGAAGAAATTCCAGAGACGAGCATCCCCGTCAAAGAGGCAAGCGAAGAGTGGCTGATGTACTTTGATGGTGCCTTCTCGCTGCAAGGCGCCGGTGCGGGCGTGCTGCTTGTCGCGCCCACCGGAGAGCACCCCAAGTACGTAGTCCAGATGCACTTTCCCAAGGAGCAAGCAACCAACAATACTGCAGAGTATGAAGGATTTCTTGCCGACCTCAGAATTGCAGCAGACCTTGGGATCAAGAAGCTCATTGTCAGGGGTGACTCACATCTTGTCGTCCGCCAAGTGAACAAGAACTACCAGAGTCCATTGATGGAAGCATATGTTGATGAAGTGAGGAAGCTAGAAGAGCACTTTGACGGCCTACAGATGGAGCATATCCCAAGAGCTCAGAATGACATTGCTGATGGCCTGTCAAAGTGCGCCGCACTAAAGTTACCTGTGGAACCAGAGATCTTTGTGCTCAACTTGACTCAACCATCTGTAACACCATCAACTGGGCAAAGCAAGAAGAGGAAGTTGGTTTCTGGTGACTACTTCCCGGCAGAGCTCCCCGAAGCCGCCGCCAAGAAAGTCCCCAAGATCAACACCAAGGATATTGAGGAGCAGTCTGCTCCGACAAGCCTTATGGTTTGTTCCGTTGAAGCAGACGCTCCCGACAAGTTTTGCTCCAGCAAGCTTGCCGGGGAACATCAAGCTCCGGCAGGGCCGCAAGTCCTTGCCGTGGAAGCGGATGTTCCCGCAGCAGCAGATGTGCCTTTAGTCCTTGTTGTCGAGCCACAAGCTCCAGCACGGGCACAGCAGATTGTCCATTTCCTTCAGACAGGAGAACTTCTCGAAGAGCAAGAAGAAGCGGAAAAAGTAGCCCGGCAGTCAAGTATGTACCAGTTTGTCGATAGCATACTGTACAGAAGAAGACTCAACGGTGTGAAATTGAAGTGTATTTGCCGGGAAGATGGACAAAAGTTGTTGGCAGAGATACATGGAGGCATATGTGTCCACCACATTGGCGCAAGAGCACTTGCCGGCAAAGCTTTCCGGCAAGGTTTCTTTTGGCCGACAGCCCTCCAGGATGCAACTGCACAAGTAACCAAGTGTGAAGCGTGCCAGTTCCACTCCAAACAGATACACCAGCCAGCTCAAGCTCTCCAGACGATCCCTTTATCCTGGCCATTTTCGGTCTGGGGGCTCGATATCCTCGGCCCTTTCCCCCGAGCTGTCGGGGGCTTTGAGTACTTGCATGTCGCAATCGACAAGTTCACAAAGTGGCCGGAAGTGCAGCTAGTGAGGAAGGTGACAGCACAGTCAGCAGTCAAGTTCTTCAGGTCAATTGTTTGCCGTTTTGGGATCCCTAACAGGATCATCACTGACAACGGCATGCAATTCACGAGCCGCACCTTCATGCAGTACGTCCAAGACCTTGGCGCCAAGGTCTGCTTCGCTTCTGTTGCTCATCCGAGAAGCAACGGTCAAGCAGAGAGGGCAAATGCTGAAGTGTTGCGCGGGCTGAAGACCAGAACTTTCGACAGGCTGTGCAAGTGCGGAAGAAACTGGATCGAGGAGCTGCCGGTGGTTCTTTGGTCGATCAGAACGACGCCAAATCGAGCTACTGGCCAGACACCTTTTGCTCTAGTCTATGGAGCAGAGGCAGTTCTCCCCACGGAACTCGTATACGGATCACCTCGAGTGCTCGCTTATGATGAGCTTGAGCAAGAACAGCTGCGACAAGACGACGCGCTGCTCCTTGAGGAAGATCGTCTTCAGGCTGTTGTACGAGCTACTCGATACCAGCAAGCTTTGCGCCGCTACCATAGCCGCAAAGTTAAAGCCAGAAGCTTCGAGGAAGGCGACCTTGTTCTTCGGCGCGTTCAGTCCGCCAAGAATTCCAACAAGTTGACGCCGAAGTGAGAAGGCCCTTATCGAGTGAAATGAGTCACAAGGCCCGGCGTTGTCCGCCTTGAGACCGAAGATGGCATTCCGGTGAGCAACTCCTGGAACATAGAACATCTTCGTAAGTTTTTCCCGTTGGGCGCGGTTGCCGGAACCCGTTCCGGCAACCACCTTTTGTACAAGTCTTGCCGCTGTTGCATGTAATCCTTTGTACAAAGCCGGGCGCAGATCCCGTGCATAAATAGAACCCCATGTGCTCCACACAACTTGTCCATTTCATGCATTAGTTTCTTTCTTGCATGCGTTATCTGACACTTTGTGCAGCACCTGCATCCGGTAAGCAATAACGAGCCGAAGGGCTCCATATTATTATTTTCTCTTCTTTCTTCTTTTCAACAAAGGAAAAGAAGGTTCCCTCGCAGCCATGTTTGCCGGGGGGGAAGGAGAAGATTGTGGTATGGACCAGGCATCGTTCAAGCAAAGTTTTGCCTTGCCGGGAAGCAAACGACAGAAAAGCTAAGTTGCCAAAGTTTGAGCAATCAGTTTTTAAATTTTTGAGTTATCTTCCTCGAACGACCCTGCTTTGTATGGAAAACCTGTGCGCGGAGGAACCAACTCGTGGCTAGTTGCGCCCTTACTTTGTTTCGAGTCCGCTCAACAACTTAAGTGTGCTGCATCTAGTCGCGACAAGGTTTCTTGTCGGAAGCAGCGCCGCCAGCAGGCTGCTGAAGTTCCGCACTCAGCGCTCGCGACTCGGGTGCCTGCGCCGACAAGTTCCCTAAAAGCGTAGGGTAAAAACATACAAAGGAAGGAATCTAGTAGAGAAAATAACATAGCAATTGATAACAGAAATAAAGTTATATTACAAGATAACTTGTCGCGGCTCTAACAGACTGTTTTCATAACATGATTAGCAGCGACAAGGGAAAAGAAGAAATGGGCGGCCTAGTCTATTCGTCCGCCCTCGACCCTCTTGATCTCGCTCACCTTGTCCACAATGGGTGCGACAAGGGCCTTGAGTGCGTCCCGATCGGCGTCTGGCGGCAAGGACTTGAGGACGTTGGTGAATCTGAGGCCTGGATTGCGGAAGGCCACCTTCATCAGCACCTTCTGGAGAACCCCGACGCAGATTTTGCGCGACTCGTCGGCCAGCTGCTTTGGGATCCTCTCCCGGAGCCGCTGAAGTGCCGTCGCCACGCCCTTGAAGAACAGGCTGAGCTTGGCGCTGGGTTGGAGATTCTCGTCAGAGGGATACCCAAAGTCCTCCATCCCCAGCTGCGCCAGCTCCTCGTTGATAACTATGGCAATATTCACCAGACCCTCGGTCCAGTGCTCCACAGTGTCTCTGAACGAGTTCTGGGTAACTGCGATGCTCTCCAGCAGCGCCTTGTCAGCTTTGACCTTCTCCGACAAGGTTTTCTCCTGCTCCTTGGCGGCCTCCAGCGTCTGCATCAGCGTGGCCAGCTTCAACTCCAGGTCCGCATTGGAATCCTTGGCGGTGTTGAGCTCCTTGCCCCTCTCAGTGAGAAGACCTTGCAGCTACCATGGGCGGCAGCATCCTTCTCACGCTCACGCTTGAGCGCGGCAAGCTCCTCGCCGCTCTTCCCAATGTTGGCATCCAGCTGCGCCACCTTCTCCTCCAGCTCTTTCTTGGCAGCCTCTGCGATTGCGGCAGCGTCCTTTGCCTCCTTGAGCGCCCCGCCAAGTGCTTGCTCGCGCTCGGTGAGCTCCTCCTCGTAGCTGTCGAGGTTGGCCTTCCGCTGCACCAATTCTCCTTCTCGCGCGGACTGCTTCTCGGCGGCCAGCCTTTGTTCCTCCTCAGCTTCGGCCTTCTCGAGAAGGAAGGCCGTGCGCTCCTCGTCGAGTCGCTCCCTCTCCTGTGCCAAGGACCGGAGAGCTTCTTGATTGTGGCCCCGGATCTCCTCCGCGCGCTTTTCCATGTCAACTCCCGCCTTCACGACAAGCGCTTCCCGGGAAGCCAGCTTGGCTTGCCGGGCGCGGTAGAGCGACAGCAGCTTCCGCAGCAGCTGCTCCTCCTTAGGCTCGCCACTGCTGCTGCTAGGCGCGTCGACCAATGACAGTCCAGCAGAGGCGAGCACCTCCCCATCAAAAGTTTCCCCCTCGACCGGCGCCCTGGAGCTCGACGCCCAGGGTAGCTTGATGAAGATATCGTCGCCGGCCTTCAAGTAAGCGCCAGGCTGGGGCTCCTCGGAGCCCGGCTCCGCAGAAGCGGCAGAGGGATCGGCGGTCGGTGCAGCGCCTGGCGCTCCTGCGGCCTCAGGGTCGTCAGTGCAATCGCCCGACCCCTCGCCGGCTTCTGCGGCGGCAGCCTTGGCGGCCTCCTCGCCGGCGGCCTCATCAGCACCGGCCCCTTCCTTGTCGGCGCCCTCTGTCTCCATTGGCTCAGCCGCAGATGGGTCTGAAGAACGAAGAAGGGAGAAAAATCAATCAAAAATCCAAGAGAAGAAAATCAGAAGAAGAAGAACCCAAGGGAAAGTTTTTGGACAAGGGAATTACCTGTGCCAAGATCTGCAGTTGCGGTCTCGGCCGCCGCAGGATCGACGGTGCTGCCCCTTGCCGGAGAGCTCACCCTTGCCGGAGAGCGCTCCCTTACTGGGAACCCCTCCCTTGGCGGCGTAGTCGAAGCTGATGGCACTTCGGGTCCAGCTTCCGGGCGCCCCTGATGTGGCTGCTCTGATCCTACACAAATCAACAAGCAAGATATCAACAAAGGAAAAAGCACTCATGCGCGCCGGACAGCAGAAAGCTAACTATGAACTTACGCTGGGGGCTGCGCTGGGGGCTGCTTTGAGGAGTGATTGCCGGGTCTGTCAAGGTGGTCTCGGACCCACCCCTTGCTGACACGGTGGGGTCATCTTCGATGACGATCACCGCGGCCTTGGCCCTCTTCGCCGCTCTCTAGGCCAGCGTCCTGAAAAGAAAGGAGTCCAGATTGAAGCAAGTCAGATACAAGATAAAAACAGCAAGATTGAAGAACTACAAGAGCACCAAAGAAACTTACTCTTCTTCCTCCTCGTCGGAGCTGAGCGCGGAAAGATCGAAGTCCGGCTCCCCTCTGGTGCGGCGAGGCGGAGGAGTAGGATCCCTTGCCCGCTTGGCGGGGGCGGTGGCAGTGGCCCGGGAAGATCCCGCTCCAGTTGCCGATGTTGTGTGAGGCGCTCCCGCGGCAACATTGCTTGCCAAGGTAGAGCGTGTCGCACGGCTCGGCGGCTGTTGACCCGGCTGCCGCCCCGCTACGTCTGCGGCCCTGCGAAGACGCCTCCTTGGCGGGGCCGGGGGCTCCGCCTGCGGCAAGCTTTCTGAAGGCTCGGGCTCTTCCTCGCCGGCCTCGCTCGGCTCGGCTTCAGAACCGGCAGGCTCTTCCTCGCCAATGAACTCCGCGCGCTCGGCAAGGTTTGCCGCTTCTGCCGCCTCCGCCTCCTCCACAATGAACCCGAACACGCCCGCGGCAGCTGCGGCCGCAACCTCTTCCACCCTAGTGGCGATGCGCTGCAGCTCCTCGTCGGTGGTGTCACGGGTGAGGCTCTTCCGCTCGTCAGCGTGGACCGGCACTTCTTCCAAGTTGTCAAAGAACGCTTGCACGACATCATCCGCAGGCTCTTGCCAAGTTGGAACGATTCCGTGTGAATCGCACAAGGGCATCATGGCGCGGATCCGGTCAAGCGAAGAATTGTTGCAAAATGGAACAACGCCCCTCGGCAGCGTGAATGGGTGCTGGGGGTCGCGTTTGAACAACTCCAGGAGCATTGCATCCAACTCCAAGACAGTGAAGTTGTAGTTGAGGCCCGGCCGCAGCCTCATGATGTCCGCCGAGTTCTTGAATTCCCAGGCAGGCCTCCCCCTCTCCTGCAGGGGGGCGATGCGGCGGCGGAGGAAATCTGCGCCTACAGCGCCTACAGTGAGCCCGGCAAGCCTGAGGCGAAGGATCCTAGTAATGGCGATCTTCATCCTCTCGTCTTCCGGGGCCACGTTGCTCCAGTCATTGCCGCGCACTATTGGAGCTTGGCGCACGGCGGTGAAGGGCTGCGGTTTCTCCTCGACGATCCAGCACCACTCCGCTCTCCACTCATCCCACTTGCTGCGGAGCTCACCTTCCAAGTACGCCTCCTTCTTGCCGACTCTCGAGATCCAGGCAATCCCTCCGGCAAGCGGCTCTCCTCTCTCTATCCGAGGTATGAAGAAGTGGCGGAAAAGGGCAACACTGGGGTGGACTCCGACAAAGTTTCCGCACAAATGTGCGAAAACTGCCATGGTCAGAACGGCGTTGGGGGTGAAGTCAAGGAGGTGGAAGCCGTAGGTGTTCATGATATCGCAGAAGAACTCCGAGAAGGGCGGGCAGAGCCCGCAATAGAAGAACAGCACAAAGAATGGGTACCCGTTTGGAGCCAGCTCTGAAGCAGCGGCTGGGAGTACCCTCGTGCGCGGATGCGCCCGCGTCTCCGTCGCCCAAAAGAGGTAGAAGTACTCCCTCAGCTCCTGCACGCCGAGCTGGGGGGAGAAGATCGCCCGCTCCTTCCGCAGCGCCGCGAGCCGCTGCGCCTCGGCCGACTTCACGCCCTTTCCCTTGTCGGCCTTCGGAGCCATGGCGGAGGTGGTGGGGGAGGTCGACGGCGTTGGTGATGCTGGTGGCTATGGGGGGCGGAGCGCTGCTCTCTCGGCTTCGAGAAGAAGGGGGGGAGCGGCGGAGGTTCGTGAAGATGAAGTAGTAGCAACCAGCAAGGGGGAACGAACTGCCCCTGTTTCCTCTGCTTATAAAGAGGGACGGGGCGGACGTTTCACCCTTCCAAATAAAGAACCACCCACGATCTCTCCCACGACGCCGCATTCAATGCGTGCCGTTAGGGGAGAGCGCGGTGGATACGTAGCGAGATTCGGCGTGGCCCAGTCCGCGTGTGCTCGTGCCCTGTCTTGGGCCTGGCCCAACAGCGCTCGGCACAGTGTCTGGCCCAGGCCCGGGGGCTCCTGTCGGTGTACTAGAATAGGGGTACCCTAGTACCCCGAACTTGTGCACGGGCAGTTGCAGCACCCCGCGGCAAGGCTTGCCGGGCGAACGCCAAGATCCTCCATGGTTCCCTTGGGGCCACTCAAGAACAAAGTATTTAAGCTCAGGAGACAAGGCCCCGGCAAGAGGAGCTTGCCGGGAAGGCCAACCAAGGCACTCCAAGGAACTTGCCGCGACGCGCCACGCGCTCCGGCAAGGCAACAAGGCCCCGGCAAGAGGAGCTTGCCGGGAAGACCAACCAAGGTACCTCGAGGCCCGGTGAGCGACAAGCTTTCGGACTCGACAAGATAACAACAGCGGCAAGGCGCTTGCCGCGGCAGGCGGCCACTCTGTGCCCACGCTCTAGCGCATCCACCAACGTGTCGCTCTGGGGGCCTCTCCAGGCGCGCGTGGCGGGAGGCTGTGCAGCCAGCGGTGCGCAGTGGCATGCGAAGCTGACAAGATTGCCATCGTGGCGAACGGTGGCGCCCCTAAGGGTCCTTTTCTGCACTGTTTAGGCGACCCAGACGGGCATTTAATGCCCTTGTCCCCTGCCGTCAGGGTTAGGTAGGGTACACTATACAAGTAGCTGTACTAACCACCCCACTTTTTAAATTGGTACCCTTCTCTGCGTTGCCACCTGTCGGTGACCCCTTGAGCATATAAAAGGAGGCCCATGCGCAACGTAGGGGAGGTTCGATTCATTCGGGAGCCAGAAAACACGTAGCTCTCGCGAGCAAGAACATAATAGAACCAGACAAGCAGCAGTAGGAGTGTTATCTCTCCGGAGATCTCCAAAGCTGGGTAAACTGCTCGTGTGCTTCGCCTTGATCTGCTCTTCGTGCGATCTCCGCCCCCCGCCGAACCGAAAGGGGCCCGGTCCGCCGGCCCCATAGGTGTTTGTGGATCAGTTTCCCCGACATAAGCTAAAAGAAAAGTCTTTGAATGCTAGAATGAAATATGATCCCACTTTTGCTACCTCACCTATCTTTGTTACTGATAAGGATTATGAATTCTCTATCGATCTTGAGTTAATTACTTTGGTTTAATCTGATCCTTTCTATGGTTATGAACCTGAAACTGTTGTGGCACATCTTATTAAATTGAACGATATAGCCACCCTATTTGCTCATGAGGAAATTTTTTGCTATTACTATATTCTCAAATTGTTTCCTTTCTTGTTAAAGGGTGATGGTAAGTTACGGTTTAATTTTCTTGCTCCTGGTTGTGTGCATAGTCCCCAGGATATGATTTACTTCTCTCAAAAAATATCCCTGCTCATAAGAAACAAGCTGCTTTACGGGAAATATTTATTTTTATGCAAATTGAAGAAGAGAGTCTCCCACAAGCTTGGGGGAGGCTTATCCAATTATAGAATTCTTTTCCCGATCATCCTCTCAAGAAAATTGATATACTTGATATCTTTTATAATGGACTAATCGATGCTTCCAGAGACCACCTAGATAGTTGTGCTGGTTGTGTTTCAGGGAAAGAACTGTTGAGAAAGCTGAATTGCTATTGAATAATATACTGAGTAAGGATAATGATTGGACACTTTCTGAACCAACTCCTAAGCCAACTCTGAAGAAAAGGGGTATTCTATTTCTTAGTCCTGAAGATATGCAAGAGGCAAAGAAATCTATGAAAGAAAAAGGTATCGAAGCTGAAGATGTTAAGAATTTACCACCTATTGAGGAAATACATGGTCTTGATAACCCGACACAGGTAGTAGAGGTAAACTCTCTCCACATATTTGATGAAGGTGGTATTCCTCAAAATAAGTGTGCTAGTCAATGCTTGGATGAGTTTGATAATTTTATTGTTAAACAAGAAAATTTCAATGCTTATGTTAGTAGACAATTGAAACGTAATGCTCACATGCTTGACTACTTGGGTGATTATATGAGTAGAACTATTAATGATCTTAAGCTTATTAGTAAGCATGCTTCCATGGTTACAACTGAAGTAGAACAAGTACTTAAGGCACAAGATGATTTTCTTAATGAGTTGAATAGTAAGAATAATGATAATGTTGTTAGGGTTATGACTAGAAGTGGTAAGATGACCTAGGAACCTTTGTATTATGAAGGCCATCCTAAGAGATTTGAGCAGGATTCTCAGAGAATTAATGCTAATGCACCTAGTCCTAGTAATAAAAAGAAAAATAAAACTAATATGACTTTGCATGCTTCTAGTGAACCTGTTATAGATACACCTGAGAATCCCAATGATATTTCTATTTCTGTTGCCAAGACACAATCTGGTGATGAACATGAACCTAGTAATAATGACAATAATGAGGTTCCTATTGATGGTCAACCAAGTAATGAAAATGATGTGGAGATTGAACCTGTTGTTGATCTTGATAACCCACAACCAAAGAATCAACGTTATGATAAGAGAGACTTCGTTGCTAGGAAACATGGTAAAGAAAGAGAACCATGGGTTCAGAAACCCATGCTGAGGGAGTCCTGGATTAGGGGGTTTCCGGACAGCCGGACTATATCCTTTGGCCGGACTGTTGGACTATGAAGATACAAGATTGAAGACTTCATCCCGTGTCCGGATGGGACTCTCCTTGGCGTGGAAGGCAAGATAGGCAATACGGATATGTATATCTCCTCCCTTGTAACTGACCTTGTGTAACCCTAGCCCCCTCCGGTGTCTATATAAACTGGAGGGTTTAGTCCGTAGGACAACATACAACCATACCATAGGTTAGCTTCTAGGGTTAGCCTCTACGATCTCGTGGTAGATCAACTCCTGTAATACTCATATCATCAAGATCAATCAAGCAGGAAGTAGGGTATTACCTCCATCAAGAGGGCCCAAACCTGGGTAAACATCATGTCCCCCGCCTCCTGTTACCATCCGCCTTAGATGCATAGTTCGGGACCCCCTACCCGAGATCCACCGGTTTTGACACCGAAATTGGTGCTTTCATTGAGAGTTCCACTGCGTCATCACCATAAGGCTTGATGGCTCCTTCGATCATCGGCAGTGATGCGGTCCAGGGTGAGGTTTTCCTCCCCGGACAGATCTTTGTATTTGGCGGCTTCGCACTATGGGCCAATTCGCTTGGCCATCTGGAGCAGATCGAGAGCTATGCCCCTGGCCATCAGGTCAGATTCAGAAACTTAAACTACACTGCCGACGTCCTTGGAGACTTGATCTTTGACGGATTCGAGCCCGTGTCAGGTGCGCCGCACGGTCACGACGAGTACGACGTAACTCTGCCATCGGATAGGGTTCGGGAGATCGCATCTGCAACTACTCCGGCCGTCAATCCGGAGCAAATCACGCCATCCGAGAGCGGAGGGATAGACCCCGCCATGGAGACCGCACTCTCAGTGGCGATAGAGCCGGATACTGACTTCACCCCTTACGAGAGCCGTGCCGCCGAACCACTGGATTCTTCTCCGGCCACGGACTCCGAGCCGCCTGCATCCGCACCCATCGAATCCGATTGGGCGCCGATCATGGAGTTCACCTCCACAGATATCTTTCAGCACTCACCTTTCGGCGATGTGCTAAATTCATTAAGGTCTCTCTCCCTGTCAGGAGAACCTTGGCCGAACTATGTCCGGCTAGAATGGGATGCGGATGACGAAGAAATTCGCTGCCCACCCACCACCCACTTAGTAGCCACTATCGACGATTTAACCGACATGCTCGACTTTAACTCCGAAGACTTCGACGGTATGGACGACAATGCAGGAGACGAACAGGAACCACCGCCCACAGGGCGCTGGACCGCCACCTCAGCATATGATATATACATGGTGGACATCCCCAAAGAAGGCAATGGCGACGAGACAACGGAGGATGACCCCTCCAAGAAGCAACCCAAGTGCCGACGTCAGCGGCGCCGCTCTAAGTCCCGCCCCAGCAAAAGTAGTGATACCGGCACAGGAGATAATAACACTCCAGATAGTGCCGAAGACAACAACAATCCCCTCCAGCACGATGTAGAGCCGGAGGACGAACAAGCTAGCCCTCTAGAGCGGGCAGCAGATGGAGAACCGGAGGAGGACAATTACATGCCTCTCTCCGAAGACGAGGCGAGCCTCGGCGACAAAGAATTTATCGTGCCTGAGGACCCCGTCGAGCAGGAGCGCTTCAAGCGCCGACTTATGGCCACGGCAAATAGCCTGAAGAAAAAGCAGCAACAGCTTCAAGCTAATCAAGACTTGCTAGCAGATAGATGGACCGAAGTCCTTGCGGCTGAGGAGTACGAACTCGAGCGCCCCTCCAAGAGTTACCCAAAACGCAGGTTGCTACCTCACCTCGAGGAGGAAGCATTGAAACCTCATTCACTAGTGTACGATGAGGCTGACCGGCCACTATGTGGCCGAGCCAGAGAGGCGTTTCAGCCTGAAGTTCAGCCTGCACCCCGCCGCCACTCAATCAAAAATACTAAGGCCCGGGGCAACACAGGGGACCTGCGAGACGTATTGGACAGTAAGGCAAAAATCGCAAGGTCAATATACGGGTCACGGGCACGTGCGCCAACACGGGACAATGATCATCGCGTCGGATACACCAAGAGTAAATCCGGCCGGGCCGAATATAGCAGACAAGACTCATATGAACTGCATCAGGATATAGCCCGGCACAGAGGCGCCGCACACCCCGTATGCTTCACTGATGAAGTTATGAATCATGAATTCCTGGAGGGTTTCAAACCCGTAAATATCGAATCATACGATGGCACGACAGATCCCGTTGTATGGATTGAGGATTTCCTCCTTCACATCCACATGGCTCGCGGTGATGATCTACATGCCATCAAGTACCTCCCACTAAAACTCAAAGGACCAGCTCGGCATTGGCTGAACAGCTTGCCAGCAGACTCCGTAGGCAGTTGGGAGGATCTGGAAGACGCATTCGTAGACAACTTCTAGGGCACTTACGTGCGGCTACCAGATGCTGACGACTTGAGCCATATAACCCAGCAGCCAGGGGAATCGGCCAGAAAATTCTGGACACGGTTCCTGACTAAGAAAAACCAAATTGTCGACTGTCTGGACACAGAGGCCCTAGCAGCATTCAAGCATAACATCCGTGACGAATGGCTGGCTCGCCACCTTGGCCAGGAGATCTATGGCAGCCCTCACAACACTCATGACCCACTTTTGCGCGGGCAAGGATAGCTGGCTGGCTCGCAGCAACAACACATCGAGGAATCCGGGCACTTCGGATACCAAAGATTCAACGATAGGCAACGTCGTAACAGCCAAAGCGCCACAATAACGGCGATAACACAGAAGATACGGCAGTCAATGCCGAATTCAAAGGCTCTAGATCCGGTCAGCGGAAAAAGCCATTTAAAAGAAGTACTCCGGCTCCTTCTAGTTTTGATCACATACTGGATCACTCGTGTCAAATCCACGGCACCCCCGACAAGCCAGCCAATCACACCAACAGAGAATGCTGGGTGTTCAAGCAGGCCGGCAAGTTAAACGCCAAAAACAAGGACAAGGGGCTGCATAGTGATGACGAGGAGGAGTCTCGGCCGCCGAACACAGGAGGACAGAAGGGGTTCCCCCCACAAGTTAAGACGGTGAACATGATATACGCAACCCACATTCCCAAAAGGGAGTGGAAGCGTGCACTAAGGGACGTCTATGCGATGGAGCCTGTCGCCCCAAAGTTCAACCCATGGTCTTCTTGCCAGATCACCTTTGATCGCAAGGACCACCCCACTAGCATCCGTCATGGCGGATCCGCCACACTGGTCCTAGACCCCATCATCGATGGATTTCACCTCACTCGAGTCCTTATGGACGGCGGCAGCAGCCTGAACCCGCTCTATCAGGATACAGTGCGAAAAATGGGTATCGATCCCTCAAGGATCAAACCCAGCAAAACCACCTTTAAAGGCGTCATCCCAGGTGTAGAGGCCCATTACATAGGCTCAATCACACTGGAAGTGGTCTTCGGATCACCTGACAACTTCCGAAGCGAGGAGTTAATCTTCGATATCGTCCCGTTTCGCAGTGGCTATCACGCACTGCTCGGACGAACAGCATTCGCAAAATTTAATGCAGTGCCGCATTACGCATACCTCAAGCTCAAGATGCCAGGACCTAGGGGGTCATAACGGTAAATGGAAACACAGAACGCTCGCTCCGCACAGAAGAGCACACTGCGGCCCTTGGAGCAGAAGCACAAAGCAGCCTTTTAAGGCAGACCACTAATTCGGCGTCACAGCCCCCGGACACCTTCATGCGAGTCCGGAACAAGCTGCAACAGGATCTTCTGGCACGTTCAGAGCTTGCCTAGCAATTCGGCCCCCGTCCCAGTCCCAGTCAAGCAACAAAATCTGTGCTGCGCGTACATAACTACACACTGAAAATACCATGGACATAGGCGGGGGCACGATCAGGGCACGTCCCGCAATGCGGCTTAGCCGCCCTAGGGGTTGTATACCTTTATCATTTCTTTTCTCTTTCAGGGCCTAACTCTCTGGAAGCCCTTTCCGACAGTATGATTGCCGGACACATTCCAGAAGCAACAACCAAGGCGGCAAGAAGCTATGATGAACATGGGAACCCCCAGGTGGTCTCTAATAATAATTGATATACCCATTTTTCACTATCTATGCGCAGCTTGCCCTGGGATAGGACATTTCGAACTGTCCTACTTTCTGCTTATTGCACTACTTGTACCAGTACGCTTCGATGTATTATTTAAATAACAATGCATATCATTAGTCTATCATTGCATTATTTAAGCCTTTTCTTTTCTCTCTCTCTCTTATATGTCCATTTACGATAATCCGCACCCGCACGTTCGGGTACGGTCAGTACGCCAGGGGCTTTCGTTTACCCCATAATACGGCGCAAGAAGTCCGAACACTTTCGACGGTGCGGCACCCCGAACTTATAGCATTATATGCATCAGCTCCGAATCATGTCTTTGGTCAAATGTTGGGTTTGCCCAGCTCCCATGCTTTGGTACCTTACGTTCCGCTATATCGGCTAAGGTAGTAGTGGGAGAACTACTGCGATTGTGTCTCGGTTCTTCCGGACGAGCACCTCAGTAGAGAAAGCTGAAAACTGATTGTCATGATAAGGCGAGAGACTGGTCGCTGTTCGAGAGGTCTCAAGTCCTTAAAGACTTTTTCCGCTTTGGGCGAGGAGTCGGCCTTGTCCGGCTTAGGCGTGTATAGCGCCCCAAATTCGGCCTTCCGAATACCAGGGGCTTCGCCAAAATTTAAGATTATAGACTTCTATGGCTAAGTGAGAGTGATAAAGCATTGTAGTCCGATTGCTTGGTTCATTGCATTGAACACCTCCCTTGAAGGACCCAAAATTGGGGTAAAGAGTGCTCAGGTTTATCCCGAACACCCCAGTACTAGTTACATGGGGGCAGAAGCCGACGACTGGCCAACTCTCAGATTTTATAAATGGCCGCACAGAAGGTAATATTTTAAATTAAAAAAGCGTCGCATGGCACAAATGAACTCGTTTCATATTATAGGATCACATGAGCATGTTCATTCAAAAATTACATCCTTGGCACACTCATCCGCCACAAGGCGGGAACCCTTCAGGACACTCTCATAGTACATCTCAGGGTAGCGATGCTCCTTGCCCTCCGGCGGCCCCTCATTCACCACCTTCACGGCGTCCAGCTTCGCCCAGTGCACCTTCGCCCGGGCAAAAGCCCTGCGCGCACCCTCAATGCAGACGGACCGCTTTATGACTTCAAGCCGTGGGCAGGCATCGACGAGCCGCCTTACCAGACCGAAGTAGCTGTCGGACAGGGGCTCGCCAGGCCACATCCGGACTATAAGGCACCTCATGGCTTGTTCGGCCGCCTTGTGAAGCTCGACCAACTGCTTCAGCTGGTCTCTCAAGGGCACAGGGTGTTCGGTCCCAGTATACTGAGACCAGAACAACTTCTCCGTTGAGCTCCCCTCCTCAGCTCGGTAAAACTCTGCGGCATCCACTACACTGCAGGGAAGATCTGCAAACGCTCCTGGAGAGCTCCGAACTCGGGTAAGAAAAAGGAAAGTCTCCTTCACGTGCTTGCTTTGCATAATGGAGGGCCTTGTGTGCTTCGGCCTTGGTGCTCTGGACGCTTTCAAGCGCCTACGCGATCTCGGACTCTCGCGCCTTAGAGTCAAGTTCCAAGGACTCGTGCTTTTTGGCGAGAGCCTCAAGCTCTTGCTGCACCTCGCCTACTCGGGCTTCTTGCTTCTCCCGTTCAATGCGCTCCTTGGCCGCTTTGTCTTTAGCCTCGGACAACGCCTTCCTCAGGGTTGCCACTTCGGTCGTGGCCCCTGGCAAATCCATGATGATCCTATTACTTTACACCCGAAATTCTTTTTAAATATATAGACAAGGGTATTGCTTATCTTTGCTCTCCTCGAGCCGCCTCTTGGTAAGGGCGAGCTCATCCTCGGACCGCTCCAGGTCCTGCTTCAGCGCAGAGACCTACGCAGTACGTGCGGCAGCGGCCAGCAGTGAAGCCTGCACATAAACATAGACATTTTTTGATTAGACTCCTGAGTTATCATTTGATACTCTATCTGGCCTTTCTTTCCGAACGCCGAACAGAGCATCAGGGGCTAGTATCCATGCGGGCATATTTTCCTATATCTTCATTTGCTTACCTCAAAGCCTATTAGGAGGCTAGTGCAAGCTTCGGTCAGTCCGTTCTTGGCGGACTGAACTTTCTAGATCACCGCACTCATGATAGTGCAGTGCTCTTCGTCGATGGAAGCGCTGCGAAGCGCTTCCAGCAGGTTGTCCGGTGCCTCTGGATAGACAGAGGACACCGGCACAGGCGGCTTGCCCCCCTTAACAGGGGGTCACCCGCCGGAGTCTGGAACCACCGAAGATTCTGGTGCAGTGTTCAGCTAGGGGCCAAACCTGGAGCACATGGGAGTCCGGCTCCCTTTGCGCCCAAGGTCCGGAAGGTCGCCTCGAGATGCCCCAGGACTGCCTCCCCTTGGCCCGGTGCCTATTGAGACAACACCTCAACATTGTCCGCAGGGGAAGGAGTGGAGGCGGTCGGAAGAGAACCGCTGTTCATATCCGATGAGTCCAACGAACTGCTCGACAAAGTTACGTCGAGATGAGCTCGGGACGGACTGCATAATCATGTTCGGCATGAGAAGAAGCAGTACAGTACAACATACCACGAATTACTATGGTGTCCAGATACTTACGACTTCGCTAGGGGCTTGACCCTGGGTAGCCACTCATCGCCGCTGTAGGCGGCCGTCGTGGAGCAATCTGGAGGGAGGGTCTTGCCCTTCTTGGACCCTTCAGCCTCCCCGGTTGGGTCGACCTTCCTTTTCTTGTCTCCCCCGGCTGGGGGGGGGGGAGAACTTTCCTCTTCCTCCTCCTCGTCTTCGTGGGAGGAGTGCGCGTCGGAGTCATTAGACGATGAGTCTGATACAACCTTGCGCAGGAGACCCTTTCGGGTCCCCGCGGCCTTCTTCTTGGTCTTCTTCACTGGCACCTCGTAAGGTGCCGAGTCAGCATCTTTGTTAGGAGAGCGCCCGCAGGATCTTCGGGCAGGGGGGCTGGGCAATCAAGCTGCTCCGCAGTCTTTATCCAGTCCTGTTAATGGCATAGAAGCTTAGATCCTGCATATGACTAAACCGGGGCAAATAAGTACCCTGATAGATATAAAAACTTACCGGATTGGCGCGGCGCTTTGCGCTGAGTCCTCGGACCTCGGTGAGGGAAGGAGGAATCTCGGCGCCCTTGAACAGCACCCTCCAGACGTCCTCGTGCATCGTGTCATAGAGCTCCCGCAGCGTCTGGTGCTTGGCCGAGTCGAACTCTCACAAATCGAATGCCCGTCGTTGACACAGGTGGATTCGACGGAAGAGCATGACCTGGACCACGTTGACGAGCTTGATTTTCTTGCTCGTCATGTTCCGAATGCAGGTCTGGAGTCCGGTCAACTCTACTGAAGAACCCCAGGACAGGCCCTTCTCTTTCCAGGAGGTGAGCCGCGTGGGGATTCTGGATCGAAATTTGGGGGTCGCCACACAGTTGGAGTCGCGCGGCTCGGTGATGTAGAACCACACCGATTGCCACCCCTTTATGGTATCCACATAGGTGCCCTCGAGCCAGGTGATGTTAGGCATCTTGCCCACCATGGCGCCTCCACACTCTGCTTGCTGGCCACCCACCACCTTCGGTTTAACATTGAAGGTTTTCAGCCATATGCCGAAGTGGGGCCTGATGCGGAGGAAGGCCTCACACACGACGATAAACGCCGAGATGTTGAGGATGAAATTGGGGGCCAGATCATGAAAATACATCCCGTAGTAGAACATGAGCCCGCGGACAAATGGGTGGAGGGGAAATCCCAGTCCGTGGACAAAATGGGTAATAAAAACTACCCTCTCATGGGGTTCGGGCATTGGGATGATCTGCCCCGCATCTGGCAGCTGGTGCGCGTTATCCGTGGCCAGATAGCTGGCTTCCCGTAACTTTTTGATGATCTCCTCCGTGACAGAGGAGACCATGCACTTTCCTCCTGCTCCGGACATGCTTGGAGTGGTTTGAGAAGAAGAACGCGAGCTTGTGCGCTAGAGCTCGAGTGTGCGGGAATGGGTAAGCAAGGAGGAAGAAGGCGTGGGTGAAAAGAGTAAATCCTTGTCCCTTTATAAGGGCGGAAGAGGCGATGCGTCTCCCCACTTGCCTAGTAAAACCGCTTATTCCCCAGGCGCCATAATTGGTGGCGCGGTTGGGTTACCCACGTCCGTGTTAATGAGAATCCCGTAATAAGGGGGACACGATCTCTGCTTCGACTAGACGTGTCAAGAAAACCGCCTCGCGATATGTGCGGTGCTGGTTGAGGAAAATAGTTCGAATAATGACCGAGCCACGACATGATGTGATGTTGCTAAACGTGTCAGCAGATTAGATTTGTTGAAATATTATTCTCTCTATGGTGGGGTGTGGAACTTGTTTTGCAGAGTCGGACACTATCTTTGTGTTCAAAAATCTTCCAGGGAGTATTTGGAGAAGAACCCGCCTTGCAATGCCGAAGACAATACTGCGTGCCGGACTCATCGTGATTGAAGCCTGGTTCACAGGCTACTGAGGGAGTCCTGGATTAGGGGGTCTCCGAACAGCCGGACTATATCCTTTGGCCGGACTGTTGGACTACGAAGATACAAGATTGAAGACTTTGTCCCATGTCCGGATGGGACTCTCCTTGGCGTGGAAGGCAAGCTAGGCAATACGGATATGCATATCTCCTCCCTTGTAACCGACCTTGTGTAACCCTAGCCCCCTCCGGTGTCTATATAAACCGGAGGGTTTAGTCCGTAGGACAACATACGATCATACCATAGGTTAGCTTCTAGGGTTAGCCTCTATGATCTCGTGGTAGATCAACTCTTGTAATACTCATATCATCAAGATCAATCAAGCAGGAAGTAGGGTATTACCTCCATCATGAGGGCCCGAACCTGGGTAAACATCGTGTCCCCCGCCTCCTGTTACCATCCGCCTTAGACGCACAGTTCGGGACCCCCTACCCGAGATCCGCCGGTTTTGACACCGACACATGCCCTTCCATCCTAAACCATCCAAGAAAAAGGATGATGAGGATTTTGAGCGCTTTGATAAAATGATTAGACCTATCTTTTTGTGTATGCGTTTGACTGATATGCTTAAAATGCCTCCTTATGCTAAGTATATGAAAGATATTGTTACTAATAAAAGAAAGATACCGGAAGCTGAAATTTCCACCATGCTTGCCAATTATACTTTTAAGGGTGGAATACCAAAGAAACTTGGAGATCCAGGAGTACCAACTATACCATGCTCCATTAAAAGAAACTATGTTAAAACTGCTTTATGTGATCTTGGAGCTGATGTTAGTGTTATGCCTTTTTCTTTATATCATAGAATTGAATTGAATAAGTTGACACCTACTGAAATCTCTTTGAAAATGGCTGATAAATCAACTGCTATACCCATCGGTATTTGTCAGGATGTGCATGTTGTAGTTGTGAACGTTACTATTTTAACGAACTTTGTTATTCTTGATATTCCCGAGGACGACAGTATGTCGATCATCCTTGGTAGAACCTTTTTGAATACTGTAAGGGCTGTTATGATTGCAACAAAGGCAATGTCACTTTTCATGTTAATGGTAATGAGCATATGATACACTTTCCAAAGAAACAACCTCAAGATCATAGTATCAATGCTATTGGAAAATTTTCAACTATTACTATTGGAGGTTTTGAATTCCCTCTTCCTACTGTAAAAAACAAATATGATATTCTTATTGTTGGGGACATGCATATCCCCATTGAAGGAACCTAGTGTTATTCGAAAATTCTTTGGTTCCATGTCATTCGAAAGAAGTTTGTTAATAAGACTTGATCAACCTTGTTAATGGATTCCTTTTGATGAGCATGAGATGGATTAATTTAGAAAGCAAAACTCTCTGTACCTATCTTTTACTTTCTGTTACTTAGATTAAATAAAGCAAAAATAGTATTTTCTGTCTGTTTTTTGAATTATCCATGCAATAAAAAAATGTCCTGAAAATAAAAGTTCTCCAAATGCCCTAAAAAATTAGTATGATGTTTTATAGAATATTTCAGAATTTCTGGCACTAAGCATGCACCTGGGGGCCTCACCAGTGGGCCACAAGGGTGGAGGACGCGTCCTACCCCCTGGGCGCGCCCCCGACCTTGTGGGTCCCACGTGGCCCCCTCCACTCATTCCAACACCCATCCACTTCACCTTCCTCCAGAAAAAATCACCCCATAGCTCAAACTCGTGTTCTTGCTCATTTTGCTGCCATTTTCGATCTCCATGCTCAAAGCTCCATTCGCAAAACTGCTTTGGGGGGTTGTTCTTCAATATGTGACTCCTCCAATGGTCCAATTAGTTTTTGTTCTAGTGCTTTATTCATTAATTTTTTTGCTGCTATGGTGACCTTGTTCTTGAGCTTGCATGTCAAATTTATATGGTCCAAAGTAGTTTTGATGCATGATATAGCCTCTAGGCACTTGTAGGAGTAGTTGCTATCAATTTTGTTGTGCTTGATTCACTTTTATTTTGAGTCACTAAAATTTTTAGAAATTTCTCAGAGGAAGAAAAATTTCTAGGAAAATGTACCAAGGTGGTTCTTCGAGGAAGCAAGCACCGAGGCTCGCGATACACGAGTCAGACCTCGAACCACGCAGGGAGGCTCAAGTGCGGCCTTGTGAATGGCCGTCAGATGAATTTATGGTTTGTGCAGGCTTCAAGGATGAATTTGATGCGTATGTACGGAATGCTGATCTTGAGGACTTCGTGTCAGACAAGTACCTACAATACTAGTACCTCACCGATTCCTTTGTGCGGAGGTTTGAATTTTCATCTAAACGCAATACCCATACTGTTTTATTTGATCTTTATGATGAATCATATACCATGGACCTAGAATATTTGTGTGATGCATGCAAAACTCCACAATGGGGTATCCTTAGTGAGCCTCACAAATCTGAATACAATGATTTCCTTGCTAGCATCACCGTGGGAGAAACTAGAAATATCACATAAGCTACCATAGGGAGCATTCACTTTCCTACCCATACATTATTTTGCTCTCTTTATAGGTAGATGCATTAACGGTAAGCATGAGCATTGCCACCTTTGTGTTCCAGATCTTAGTGTCCTCAAGTGTGCGGTGTTAGGTGATAAGCGATATAACTTGGGGCTATTATTGCAAGGAGGTTACATCTTAATGCTAAAGATGGAGATTTGTTTGGTGGGATTTATGCAACTTGTTTAGCTAATTATTTGGGTGTACCCATAAGAGGGCATGATATTGAGTTGCCACCTGCTTTTCTAGATTATGATGCTACGATACGCTCCCAGTTTCTTGAGAGGAACAAACAGCCCCTCTAGTACTGACTAATCTTTGACAGACGGTGTGCCGTCCATGTTACCCTTCCTACTCCAACCTCCTTTAACTTTCAGGTAAATGGGAGATATTTTATAACTAGAGAGGAGGCGAACGAGTATGAGAGAACAGCGGAGGCTACTCGCCTCCAGGAGGCGGCTCGCCAAGTGGTAGCTGCCGCAGTACAATACGACCCCAACTATGATTTCAGATATCATCCGGGCCAGTGGTGGCCATAGACCAACTTAGGAAAAAAGCCTAAGCTTGGAGGAGTACATATTTCTCACCAACATTACATTCATGTTCACACACTCATTCTAGTTGTCGGTGTTCATACTTTTTCATTGTATTATCCATGTTAGTTTATTTTATTTTTTCCAGCTTTCTTCTTGTGTGTTTGAAAAACCTTAAGAAAAATAAACAAAAATAGTTGTAGTTAGTTTAGTTTCTATGCATGCTTAGTTGTAGTATTAAAAGAAAACCCAAAAAGATTTCTCATTCTTCTTTTTCTTGTTGGGAGCTTTCCCATGTGAATAGTTTTTCTCGTTCTTGTTTTACTTTCTTCGGAAAAACAAAAACTCCAAAAACATTCCAGTGTGTTTCTTTGAAATTCTTTTCTTTTCTTTGGGGGTCGGAGGAGAAAACCATGATGAAAATGTTGAGTGGCTCTCATATGCATTATTGTTGATCTAACAAAGAGCCCATATTACCTTGCCTTCTCCTTTGAATAAATGTTTGTAGATTCTAGCTTATTCCAATACACGTGTGCTATTATTATTATCCACACCGTTCGGTCGTGCAAGTGAAAGGCAATAATGACTATATATGATGAAATGATTGAGATGAGGAAAAGCTGGTATGAAGTCGATCTATCTTGTTTTTGTAAATATGATTAGTTCATCGTTCCTGATTCAGCCTATTATGAGTGAAACATGTTTGCAATGATAATTATAGATTATAGTTACTCATTCCATGCTTAATTAGCTAGGAGTTTATAATGGTTTACCTTGTGTGCCAACATGAAAATTAAAAAGGTCGTGATGTAGTATCATAGGATGGTATCCTCCTTTGAATGATTCGAGTGACTTGACTTGGCACATGTTCATGCATGTGGTTGAAACAAAATCAACATAGCCTCAATGATATTTATGTCCAAGGTGATTTATATCCTACTCATGCTTGCACTCAATGTTGGTTAATCTCAATGTATGTTTATGACTGTTGTCGCTCTCTAGTTGGTCGGTTCCCAGTCTTTTTCTAGCCTTCACTTGTACTAAGCGGGAATACTGCTTGTGCATCCACTTCCATAAACCCAAAGTTGTTCCATATGAGTCCACCATACCTACCTATATGCGGTATTTACCTGCCGTTCCATGTAAATTTGCATGTGCCAAACTCTAAACCTTCAAATGATAATCTATTTTGTATGCTTGAATCGCTCATGTACCAACTAGGGTTGTCCATATCTTCCATGCAAGGTGGGTTATTCTCACGATGAGTGGACTCCGCTCATCATTCACGAGAAAATGGCTGGTAACCGGCATGCCCAGTCCCATGCTCAAATCAAATAAAAAATAATTGCAAACAAAACTCCCCCAGGACTATTGTTAGTTCAACGGTACCCGTTGTTTCGGACCAGCTGTGGAATGTGCTTGTTGGTGGTCGGGGATGATGTGACTTGAATCTACGTCAGTATTTCCCCAAAGAGGAAGGGACGATGCAGCACAGCGGTGGCAGGTATTTCCCTCAGTTATGAGACCAAGGTTATCGAACCAGTAGGAGAATGATTGCTCTCTGACTATAGCACCAGAAAAGCTCATGTTTGCTAGGACTACGTCGGTATTTCCCCAAAGAGGAAGGGATGATGCAGCACAGTGACAGTAGGTATTTCCCTCAGTGAAGAAACCAAGGTCATCAAACTAGTAGGAGAACCAAGCAACACAACGTAAACAACACCTCCACACAAATAACAACACCTCGCAACCCGATGTGTTAAAGGGGTTGTCAATCCCTTTCGGGTAAAGATGCCAGAGGTTGTAATAGATTGAAATAATAGATCACAAATAAAATAAGGTGCAGCAAAGTATTTTTGTCTTTTTCGTTTAATATGCCTGAATAAAATGCAAAAGAAAAGTAGATCGCAAGCAAATATATGAGAAAGAAGACCCGGGGGCCGTAGGTTTCACTAGTGGCTTCTCTCGAGAAAGATAGCAAACGGTGGGTAAACAAATTACTATTGGGCAATTGATAGAACCTCAAATAATTATGACTATATCCAGGCATTGATAATTACATAGGCATCACATCCAAGATTAGTAGACCGACTCCTACCTGCATCTACTACTATTACTCCACACATCAACCGCTATCCAGCATGCATCTAGCGTATTAAGTTCATGGAAAGACGAAGTAATGCAATAAGAACGATGACATGATGTAGACAAGATCCATTTATCTATTGCATAGATATAGATCCCATCTTTTATCCTTAGTAGCAACGATACATACGTGTCGGTTACCTTTCTGTCACTGGGACCAAGCACCATAAGATCGAACCCACTACCAGGCACCTCTTCCCATTGTAAGATAAATAGATCAAGTTGACCAAACAAAACCCAAATATCGGAGAATAAATACGAGGCTACAAGAGATCATGCATATAAGAGATCAAAGAAATTCAAATAACTTTCATGGATATAAAAAGATATGACTGGTCATAAACTCAAAGTTCATCAGATGCCAACAAACACACCGCAAAAAGAGTCACATCATATGGATCTCCAAGAGACCATTGTATTGAGAATCAAGAGAGAGAGAGAGAGAGAGAGAGAGATGAACCCATCTAGCTACTAACTACGGACCCGAAGGTCTATAAAGAACTACTCACGCATCATCGGAGAGGCACCAATGGAGGTGGTGAACCCCATCCGAGATGGTGTCTAGATTGGATCTGGTGGTTCTGGACTCCGCGGCAGCTGGGTGAATATTTCATCGACTCCCCTAGTGTTTTGGGAATATTTGGGTATTTATAGAGCAAAGAGGTGGTCCGGGGGCACCCGGGGTGGGAACAACCCACCAGGGCGCGCCTAGGCCTCCTGGCGCACCCTGGTGGGTTGTCCCCTCCTCGAGACTTCCCCAAGGTGTAACCAGGGCCCAACATGTTCCTTCTGGTCCATAAAAAATCTCCGTAAAGTTTCGTGGCATTTGGACTCCGTCTGATATTGATTTTTTGCGATGTAAAAAACACGGAAAAACAGGAACTGCCACTTGGCACTGTCTCAATAGGTTAGTACCAAAAAATGATATAAAATGACTATAAAATGATTATAAAACATCCAATATTGATAGTATAACAGCATGGAACAATCAAAAATTATAGATACATTGGAGACGTATCAGCATCCCCAAGCTTAACTCCTACTCGTCCTCAAGTAGGTAAGTGATAAAAACAGAGTTTTTGATGTGGAGTGATGTTTAACATGTCATATCATATTCTTTTCTTTATATCATGAACATTTGGACTTTTATGTGATTCAAAGCAATAGTCTAGTGTTGACATAATAATTTAGATACTCAAGCATATCAACAAGCAACCATGTCTTTCAAAGTATCAATGCTAAAATAAGTTATCCTACAAAATCATATAGTCTTGTCATGCTCTGTCTTCTTAACACAAATTATTTATCATGCACAACCCCGATGACAAGCCAAGCAATTGGTTCATACTTTTTAACGCGCTTCAGCTTTTTCAACTCTTACGCAATACATGAGCGCAAGCCATGGATATAGCACTACGGGTGGAATAGAGTATGATGATAGGGGTAAATATAGAGAAGACAAAAAGTAAGAAAGTCTCACATAGATGTGGCTAACCAACGGGCTATGGAGATGCCCATCAGTCGATATCAACGTGAGGAGTAGGGATTTCCATGCAATGAATGTACTAAGAGCTATAAGTGTATGAAAGCTCAATATGAAAACTAAGTGGGTGTGCATCTAATCCTATAATGAAAAATTCCCACTAGTGTATGAAAGTGACAACATATGAGACTCTCCATACGAAAAACATGGTGCTACTTTGAAGCACAAGTGTGGTAAAGGATACTAATAATGCCCCTTTTCTTTTTGTTTATTTATTTTTTCCCTTTTCCCTTTTTTTATTTTTTTTATTTTTTTCCTTTTCTTTTTCTTTTTCTCTCATTGTCCGGAGTCTCATCCCGACTTGTGGGCGAATCATAGTCTCCATCATCCTTTCCTCACTGGGGCACTGCTCTAAAAATGATTAATGATGATCATCACACTTCTATTTACTTATAACCCGAAAGAAATAAAAATGACAACTCGATACCTATGACAAAGTATGACTCTATGTGAATGCCTCTGGCATGTACCGGGATGTGCAATGATCTAGCGTAACATGTATAAAAAATGATGAACGGCAGCTGAGCCACAACTACTATGTCAGCTATATGATCATGCAAAGCAATATGACAGTGAATGCTCAAGTCAACAAATGGAAGCGGTGGAAGTTGCATGGCAATATATCTCGGAATGGCCATGGAAAAGCCATAATAGGTAGGTATCGTGGCTGTTTTGAGGAAGATATAATGAGGCTTATGTGTGATAGAGTGTATCATATCATGGGGTTTGGATACACATGCGAAGTTTGCACCACGTCTCGATGTGAGAAAGGGCAATGCACGGTACCATAGAGGCTAACAAATTGTGAAAAGGTAAGAGTGCTTATAATCCATGGACTCACATTAGTCATAAAGAACTCATATACTTATTGCAAAAGTTTATTAGCCCTCGAAGCAAAGTACTACTATGCATGCCCCTAGGGGGATAGAATGGTAAGAAAAGACCATCGCTCGTCCTCGACCGCCACTCATAAGGAAGACAATCAAAAATAAATCATGCTCCAACATCATAGCATAACGAGAGACTATGGTCCTGTTTGGATCAGTTTTTATCGACGGATTCCGCTGCCGCGCAGCAGAATCTGAACCAAAGGGCGAACCCAGCAAAATCCGATTCCAGAAATCCGCTGCCAAAATCTGAACCAAAAGCGGAAGCAGCCCAGAACATGCTTTTCAAAATTTGATTCCGCTGCGGGTCAAAATCTGAAAAAGCTGTATCAACTGGTTTGTCAAATGACCTACATTTTTTTCACATCAGATTTTCCACAGCTGTTTTTCGACAACAGATTTTTCATAGTTGCTTTTAGAAATCCACAGCCGAACCAAACAGGGCCTATACGTGCATGCATCGGGAATCACAAACCTTAACACCAATATTCCTACTAGAGCAAAATTACTCATCAACATAACTCACATATCACATCATCATATCTAAAAACTATTACTAAGAATCAAGTTTATTTTGTCCAATGATCTTCATGACATTTTTTCTTTTTCTTTATCCTTCTTGGATATCTATCACTTTGGGACTAATTTTCTTGTGTTGCTTTTCATAAGCTCGAACAAATATAAGTGAAGATCATGAGCATAACAAATTTTCTTTCTCTCAAAATAATTTAAGCGAAGCAAGAGAGAATTTCTTCAAAATTTTGCTAACTCTCAAAAAAATCTAAGTGAAGCAGTAGAGCATTTCTTCAAAAATACTAAGCACACCGTGCTAAAAAAGATATAGGTGAAGCACTAGAGCAAGTCCTAGCTCATAAAAGATATAAGTGAAGCATAGAGAGCAATTCTAACAAGTCATGACATAATTTTGGATCTCTCAAATAGGTGTGTCCAGCAAGGATTGATGACTTAAAACACAAAATAAAACAAGCAAAGACTCATATCATACAAGACACTCCAAGCAAAACACATATCATGTGACGAATAAAAATATAGTCTCGAGTAAAATACCGATAGTTGTTGGAAGAAAGCGGGGATGCCACTCGGGGGCATCCCAACCTTAGTTGGTTGCTCATTCTTGGATAATATCTTGGGATGCCGGGGCATCCACAAGCTTAGGCTCTTCCATACTTCCTTCATCCATCGTAAAACAACCCAAAACTTGAAAACTTCAATCATGCAAAACTCAACAAAACCTTCGTGAGATCCGTTAGTATAAGAATAATAAACCACTACTATAAGTGATGTATCAAACCAATTCATATTTTGTTTTTGTATTATATATACTGTATTCCAACTTTTCTATGGCAAAAACTCATCAAAGAAAACCATAGAGCCATCAAAATAAGCACACAACATGAAGAAAACAGAATCTGTCAAAACAGAACAGTCTGTAGCAATCTGACTATTTCGAATACTTCTATAACTCCACAAATTCTGAAAAATTAGGACGTCCTGAGAAATTTGTATATTGATCTACTGCAAGTGGAATGGGTATTTTATCGCTCTCTGTTAAAAAATGAAAATTAATTTTGTGAGCATAAAAGTTTCTGTTTTTTCAGCAAGATCAAACAACTATCACCCAAGAAGATCCTAAAGGGTTTACTTGGCACAAACACTAATTAAAATATAAAAAACACAATCATAAAAGTAGCATAACTGTGCTAAAACACAAAAACAGGAAGCAAAAAGCAAAAATAAATTTTATTCATTGGGTTGCCTCCCAGCAAGTGCTATAGTTTTACGCCCTTAGCTAGGCATAAAGCAAGGATCTAAGTTTTGTCATCTTTGGTTCGAGATCCATAAGATGCTCTCATGATTGATTCATAAGGTGGCTTAACTCTAGTTCTAGGAAAGTGTTCCATACCCTTCTTCAAAGGAAATTGGAACTTAATATTTCCTTCTTTCATATCAATCACAGCACCAATAGTGCGTAAAAACGTTCTACCGAGAATAATTGGACAAGACAGATTGCAATCAATATCAAGAACAATAAAATCTGTGGACACATAATTCCTATTTTCAAGAATAAGAACATCATTAATTCTTCCCACAATATTTTTAATAGTAGAATCCACCAAGTGCAAATTCAAAGAACATTCTTCAAGATTAGTAAGGCCAAGCACATCACATAAAGATTTCAGAATTGTAGAAACACTAGCACCCAAGTCACACAAAGCAAAACACTCATAATTTTTAATATTGACTTTGATAGTAGGTTCCCATTCATCATGCAATTTTCTAGGAATTGATACTTCTAATTCCAATTTTTCTTCAAGAGCTTTCATCATAGCATTAACAATATGCTTAGTAAAAGCTTTATTTTGTTCATAAGCATGGGGTGAATTTATCATGAATTGCAACAAAGAAATACAATCAATCAAAGAGAAACTATCATAATTAAAGTCTTTGTAATCCAAAAGAGTGGGCACATCACTAGCTAAAGTTTTGACCTATCCAAACCCACTTTCATCATTTTTCTCAACAAGATTTTCACCCTCCAAAATATTGGGACGCCTTCTACCTAAAGTTGACTCTTCTCCAGTCCCTTTTTCATCAATATTAACTTCACTAAACAAGGAATCAATAGAAGAAACACCAATCATTTTAAGATCTTCATCACTTTTACGAAAGAAATCACTAGAAAACGCCCTTTCCAAAAATTATCTTTTAGCTCTAAGCATAGCAGTTCTTTTCTTAATTTCATCCTTATAAACATAAAGAGCTTTAATTGATTCATCAACCTTAGGCACAAAAAAATTCATCTTGAGTTTTTCTACATCATGAGAAATTCTATCAACACTTCTAGACAAATTATCAATCCTATTTAACTTTTCTTCTATGAAAGTGTTGAGAAGTTTTTGTATGTTGATAAATTCTTTAATATTATTCTCAAGATCAGAGGTATTCCTATTATTATTGTAAGGTTGATTTCCATAGGAATTACCATAATTGTTAGAGGAATTACTAGGAAAAGCCTAGGATTAAAATTACCTCTGTAAGCATTGTTGTTGAAATTATTTCTAGAAATGAAATTCACATCAATGGCATCACTATTTTGCTCAATCAAAGTAGACAAAGGCATATCATTAAGATCAATAGGAGCACTTCTACTAGCAACCAATTTCACAAGAGCATCAACTTTTTCACTCAAAGAAGAAATTTCTTCCATTGAATTAACTTTTTTACTAGTAGGAGCTCTTTCAGTATGCCATTGCGAATAATTTGCCGTGATATTATCAAGCAATTTGGTGGCTTCACCCAAAGTAATTTCCATAAAAGTACCACCCGCGGTGGAATCTAAAAGATTATGAGAAACAAAATTCAATCCCGCATAAAAAATTTTATGATCATCCAAAGATTTAACCCTTGAGTTGGGCAATTCCTTAGCATCATTGTCATCCTTTCCCAATATTGTGCAACATGCTCATGTTCAAGTTGCTTGAAATTCATGATCTAGGTTCTAAGGGAAATAATTTTTGCGGGAGGAAAATACTTAGTGATAAAAGCATCTTTGCACTTATTCCAAGAATTAATACTATTGCGAGGCAAAGAGGAGAACCAAATTTTTGCAGAATCACGCAAAGAAAATGGAAATAATTTCATCTTGACCACATCATTGTCCACATCTTTTTTCTTTTGCATATCGCATAATTCCACGAAGGTATTAAGATGGGATGCGGCATCCTCATTAGGAGTACCGGAAAATTGGTCTTTCATAACAAGATTCAGCAAAGCCGTATTAATATCACAAGTCTCCGCACTAGCGGCGGGAGGAGCAAGTGGAGTGCCAATAAAATCATTGTTGGTGGTATTTGAGAGATCACATAACTTGGTGTTCTCTTGAGTCATGATGACCACACAACAAGATTGCACTCAAAAACAGATCCAGCAAGAAAACGGCGAACGGAAAAAGAGAGGCGAATAAAATGACATTTTTTGTGAAGTGGGGAGAGGAAAAGGAGAGGAAAATGGAAAATAATGTAAATTGCAAGGAGATGAGATTTGTGATTAGGAACCTGGTTATGTTAAAGATCCTCCCCGGCAACAGTGCCAAAAATTCCTTTTGATTGCTCTCTGACTATAGCGCCAGAAAAGCTCATGTCTACTAGGACTACATCAGTATTTCCCAAAAGAGCAAGGGATGATGCAGCACAACGACGGTAGGTATTTCCCTCAGTGAATAAACTGAGGTTATCGAACCAGTAGGAGAACCACGCAACACAACCTAAACAACACCTGCACACAAATAACAACACCTCGCAACCCGACGTGTTAAAGGGGTTGTCAATCCCTTTCGGGTAAAGATGCCAGAGATTGTAATAGATTGAAATAATAGATTGCAAATAAAATAAAGTGCAGCAAAGTATTTTTGTATTTTTGGTTTAATAGATCTGAATAAAAATGCAAAGGAAAAGTATATCACAAGCAAAAATATGAGAAAGAAGACCCCGGGGCCGTAGGTTTCACTAGTCGCTTCTCTCAAGAAAGACATCAAATGGTGGGTAAGCAAATTACTGTTGGGAAATTGATAGAACCTCAAATAATTATGACGATATCTAGGCAATGATGATTACATAGGCATCACGTCCAAGATTAGTAGACCAACTCCTGCCTGCATCTACTACTATTACTCCACACATCGACCGCTATCCACCATGCATCTAGTGTATTAATTTCATGGGAAAATGCAGTAATGCAATAAGAACGATGAAATGATGTAGACAAGATCCATTTATCTATTGCATAGATATAGATCCCATCTTTTATCCTTAGTAGCAACGATGCATACGTGTCGGTTCCCTTTCTGTCTCTGGGACCAAGCACCGTAAGATCGAACCCACTACCGGGCACCTCTTCCCATTGCAAGATAAATAGATCAAGTTGACCAAACAAAACCCAAATATCGGAGAAGAAATATGAGGCTATAAGAGATCATGCATATAAGAGATCAAAGAAACTCAAATAACTTTCATGGATATAAAAAGATATGACTGATCATAAACTCAAAGTTCATCAGATCCCAACAAACACACCGCAAAACGAGTCACATCATATGGATCTCCAAGAGACCATTGTATTGAGAATCAAGAGAGAGAGATGAAGCCATCTAGCTACTAACTACGAACCCGAAGGTCTACAAAGAACTACTCATGCATCATCGGAGAGGCACCAATAGAGTTGTTGAACCCCATCCGAGATGGTGTCTAGATTGGATCTGGTGGTTCTGGACTCTGTGGCGGCTGGATGAATATTTCGTCGACTCCCCTAGGGTTTGGGGAATATTTGGGTATTTATAGAGCAAAGAGGCAGTCTGGGGGGCACCCGAGGTGGGCACAACCCACTAGGGTGCTCCTGGGCCTCCTGGCGCGCCCTGGTTGGTTGTCCCCTCCTCTGGACTCCCCCCAGGTGTAACTAGGGCCCAACATGTTCCTTCTGGTCCATAAAAAATCTCCGTAAAGTTTCGTGGTATTTGGACTCCGTTTGACATTGATTTTCTGCAATGTAAAAAACATGGAAAAATAGGAACTGGCACTTGGCACTATCTCAATAGGTTAGTACCAAAAAATGATATAAAATGACTATAAAATGATTATAAAACATCCAAGATTGATAATGTAACAGCATGGAACGATCAAAATTATAGATACGTTGGAAACGTATCATAGGACCAAGCAACACAACGTAAACATCACCTGCACACAAATAACAACTACTCGCAACCCGACGTGTAAAAGGGGTTGTCAATCCCTTTCGGGTAGCGGCGCCTCAAGATAGGCAAATAAACATGAATAAACTGTAGTAGATTGATAGATCGAATGCCAAATAAAATAAATAAGAATAAATTGCAGCAAGGTATTTTTGTATTTTTGGTTTAATAGATCTGGAAATAAAAGCAAAGGAAAAGTAGATGGCAAAGGCAAATAATAAGAGAAAGGGACCCCGGGGCGGTAGGTTTCACTAGTGGTTTCTCTCAAGAAAAATAGCAAACGGTGGGTAAACAAATTACTGTTGGGCAATTGATAGAACTTCAAATAATCATGACAATATCTAGGCAATGATCATTATATAGGCATCACGTCCAAGATTAGTAGACCGACTCCTGCCTGCATCTACTACTATTATTCCACACATCGACCGCTATCCAGCATGCATCTAGTGTATTATGTTCATGGAGAAACGGAGTAATGCAATAAGAATGATGACATGTTGTACACAAGATCTCTTTATGTAGAAATAGACCCCGTCGTTTTATCCTTAGTAACAACGATACATACGTGTCGGTTCCCCTTTTGTCACTGCGATCAAGCACTATAAGATCGAACCCAGTACAAAGCACCTCTTCCCATTGCAAGATAAATAGATCAAGTTGGACAAACAAAACCCAAATATCAGAGAAGAAATAAGAGGCTATAAGCAACCGTGCATATAAAAGATCAAAGAAACTCAAATAACTTTCATGGATATAAAAAGATAGATCTGATCATAAACTCAAAGTTCATCCGATCCCAACAAACACATCGCAAAAAGGGTTACATCATATGGATCTCCAAGAGACCATTTGTCGGTGTCAAAACCGGCGGATCTCGGGTAGGGGGTCCCGAACTGTGCGTCTAAGGTGGATGGTAATAGGAGGCAGGGGACACGAAGTTTTACCCAGGTTCGGGCCCTCTTGATGGAGGTAAAACCCTACGTCTTGTTTGATTAATATTGATGATACAGGTAGTACAAGAGTAGATCTACCACGAGATCAGAGAGGCTAAACCCTAGAAGCTAGCCTATGGTATGATTGTATGTTATTGTTGTGTCCTACGGACTAAAACCCTCCAGTTTTTATAGACATCGAAGGGGGCTAGGGTTACACAAGGTCGGTTACAAAGGAGGAGATATACATATCTGTATTGCCTAGCTTGCCTTCCACGCCAAGTAGAGTCCCATCCGGACACGAGACGAAGTCTTCAATCTTGTATCTTCATAGTCCAACAGTTCGGCCAAAGGATACAGTCCCGCTGTCCGGAGACCCCCTAATCCAGGACTCCCTCAGTAGCCCCCGAACCAGGCTTCAATGACGATGAGTCCGGCGCGCAGTGTTGTCTTCGGCATTGGAAGGCGGGTTCTTCTCCAACTTTCAAGTGTTCGTAAGCAGTGTCCGGCTCCATAAATTTTCCACTTCTTGGCTTCTGTGCCCAATAAGGGCTATCTCCCATGCGTCGAATGAATACGAGGCGCCAGGGCGTTTTTACATTCGCCCCCCTAGACAAATAAATAAATTGTCTATTAAAGGGATGGGGATTCTTAGATCCGATCCATGTCATCCTCCCCCGGCGAGAATTCATCAGAGCATGCTTCGGAAAGATCCATTCCAGCATGGCCGACCTCTGCAGCTCCTCCTCTCGCCCCCGTAGCCCCAAGCCCGGTGATTGGGAGAGGTGTTCAGTCCCGCACAGTCGATTTGTCGAGCTGCAGACTAAGGGATTTCTCCCTCCGGTGTATATGGTGCCCGTTCGAGCCGGGCTCGCCACCTACAATGGCGGGGCGCAAATGGAGAGCCTTCCTTGTCCCTCCATGGGAGAACGGGTCTGCCTTGTTCCTTATTTACTAAGGGGACTCGGATTTCCAATTCATCCGTTCCTCCGCGGGCTCCTGGAGTTCTACGGCCTCCAATTACACAATCTCACCCCTGCCTCCATTCTACATATCGCCGGCTATGTTGCTCTTTGCGAGTTGTTCCTGGGCTGTGAGGCTCACTTCGAGCTCTGGAAAAGGCTATTCTGCCTTGTCCCTCGCACACAGAGGGAATCACTTTATCAAGTGGGCGGAGCCAAAATATGGCGCATCGCCGATACCGGATACCTGTCCGGTACCCCGAAGAAGCCGTCCGAAGACTGGCCTTCAGAATGGTTCTACATGGAGGACGTCCCACTTCCAGACCCTGTTCGGCGGGGTCTTCCTGAGTTCAACAATGCTCCTCTGAAGAAGCGCCGAAGTTGGTGCCCACGGAGCTCCCAGGCGGAAGACAACGGAGAAGTCCTTTATCTGATGAACCGGATCAAAGCACTGGCTCGATCAGGATTGAC
Source organism: Triticum dicoccoides (assembly GCF_002162155.2). Classification (NCBI taxonomy): domain Eukaryota; kingdom Viridiplantae; phylum Streptophyta; class Magnoliopsida; order Poales; family Poaceae; genus Triticum; species Triticum dicoccoides. Next base: position 547,329,023 of record NC_041392.1, on the reverse strand, counting down.
AATAATTGAAGTTATGTCGATTTGCATAATGCGGGGAGTGCAGCCACTTCAATATCGTGGGCACCCCTTGTGGTGTTATAACGGGGCGGATGACGCCACCCGCTGCGGGCGTAAGGGTCCAGACAATGTTGCCGCTCTAGCAAAGATTCTATCTGAACTGTTCATGGGTGAGGAGGAGGAGTTTACCCGCATCAAGCCATGGGATGGATTCTCCATGTACAATCCTCCAAGATGGGTAAGTTATATCTCCCTGCTCCCATTTTTCCCGCATTCTTTGTCGTAAGTATTCACCTTGCCACTTTGCGGCAGGAACTGCGAAAAGCCATAAAGGAGGTCAGCAGCCCTTCTCCACAACCGGAGGACCCTGACCGGGCCCTCGACTCCAGACTCGAAGAAGATTCGGTTATATCCGTGGAGCTGATAGACCGGCAGTTCTATCAGTTAAGCTGCGACGATGCCATGGTGGCCATTACGACCGACTATCCCGGATTGCTCCCTACATCGCACGTAAGAAAAACCAAAAATCCCAACTCCAAAACTAGGATCCCCTTTTAGACACTTCACCCACCATATACACATGGCATTTTACAGGGAAGGCATTCGGGATGCCCTGACGAACCCACGGCAACGCGCCAACAGGAGGCACCGAGGCCAGGTAGGCCAAAAAGGAAGGCGGTTAGGACGGAGATGCCGGCGCAAAGGTATAACAAACCCCGCTCCGTGGTTATCGTCTTTCTTGAAATATAATGACGCCCACGTTTCTTTAACAGAAAAAACGCTCACCGGAATATGTCCGGCGATGTCACTAATCATGCTTCCACCAGCCGGGCGCCAGGACCGGACATAGAGGCGGAAGCCGATATGGGGCAGGCGCCGGATAATCCCCCTACGGAGGATGTGGATAGATTATCCGCTACTAACTCAGAAGTGGAAAGTGCCATGAACCATAGGCGCCGCCGGGCCGTACTCCGGGATGCTTGTTTCTCACCAGAGGCGTTTGATGCCTTTAATTCCGGAGAGGCGTACCTCCGTGCTGCTCAAGATGGCCTAGCCAGAGCCACGGATCAATATGTAAAGGATGTACGGGTAAGTGAATCTGACGATTCATATGTATCAGTAGCCCCTGAGACTTGAAACAGTTAGCAGAACTGATTTAAGGGTCATCTTTATTGTGCAGGTTCTTACGGAGAAGAATACTAGGCTAACACAGGAGCTAGAGGAATGCAAGACCCAACTACGGGCTGCTGTGGCCGCATTGCAGGAACCGAAAAAGTCACCTGCTGGTAAAATTTATTTTAAAGAGTGATAGTTACCATATAATGTGCGGCATGGCTGCAGATCTAACAACAGATGTTGCAGATGAATCCGGAGAAAATCCGGAGGACCAACATGTTATGCGACAGCTAGAGGCTGGCAAACGCGTGCTGACTGAGGTTAGGCGGGAGAAAAACAATCTCCAAGACGCCAATATTAAGCTCAGCATGGAACTAAAAGACGTTCGGGGCCAGCTTGCCGACTCCGAGAAGGAGAATAAGCGGCTTTGGCGCGGCATTTTCAGTAAGTGCTTGAACGAATCCTTTTAAAGGAATTCGGCGAAGAAGCCGACTAACAACGTTATGTCTGTAGGTATGATGACGGGTCGTCCCACGGAGGAAATGCTCGGGTCTGCGGGTGATCTTCTATCCGAGCTGTCACATCTGCACGAACAAGTTCGGAAGGTGTTGCAAGGTGTTGCCCAGGCTTTGTGGCCATCCGTCTCCCTGCCAGAGGGCATTGCAAAGCTTATGGAGAAGCTCAAGGGAGCACGGCGGCGCCTCCGATTATGGAAGATATCGGCGTGCCGACAGGGTGCCAGAGAGGCCTGGGCCATGGTGAAGACTCGATATACCAAGGCAGACCCAAATCACATGGCCGAGGTCGGACCTGTGGGGCCCGACGGAAAAGAGATCCCCGTTAGCTTAGTTTATGGGCAAGTAGAATTAGCCGCAAAGTATTCCAAACAGGATTGTAAGCTAGACCGCCTGTTGGATGGTATAGAAGAGGAATTTAGTCAGTCTGCATGACTATGTAATTAAAGTGACATGTATAATGCCTTCTAGCCAGATTGTAGATCATTTGTCATTGTGGACCTTTTCGCTTCAACCTTCGGGCCCAATAGTCCGGAGTGTATCCGAATACCCGCTCAGTTATATAAGAACCGGGGTATGCGTGGAGACCAGGCATAGGGGTCATTAGTGCTTTATCAGACAAGTGCCCAACTAGTTATGTTATATTACATGGGTAGTAAGAAACATCTTCCAGGGAGAATAGTTCCGTTAAGGGTTCCTTTCCCTGGGTAAGCATGCCCTAAAGTGCATGTCCGGACTGCGATAAGAAACACAGAAAAAGCATCTGGGGCAGATATGGACAATAAATAAAAATCATCTTTTGTTCACCGACCGAATATTCCCTTAAGAATGCTAGCTTTCGGCTTCACCCAGTCTGAGGTACACATTCGGCTGACCCGGCAGTAACAATCGCAGAGGTGCTCCCCTTATGCCCTAACCAAATTAACGGGAACGTAGGGCATAAATACAAGAGCCAGGCAACCCAGCTTGGCCAAAACTTAAGTCATATCGTTGCATATAATGGTGAAAAAAGGTACATGCGGAAGTATAACACATGTGTTGGGCGTGAGGCCCACATAAATAATTTAAGCTTCTGTGAAAGAAGCCCCCATGTATGAAGAGTGCGGCTAGTGCATCTGTAATGTACAAGTGAGGCACAAGGTGACCCTTGAAGGCCTAGAGAAATAATAAGAGAAAGAAAGAAAGGGAAACAAGACAGATGATGTATATGCAGAAAATGGACAAAGGGAGGGGACTAACATAGAGTCCGGTGCTAGGCGTAGAATCTTCGGAGTCTGGCCGCGTTCCATGGGTTCGGCTTGAGTCAACTAGTCGATGCATCCCGCAGTCGGTACGCACCACTGGTCAGAACTTGGTCAATAATGAAGGGACCTTCCCATTTGGGCTCGAGCTTGTTCTTTTTCTTATCCGGCAGGCGTAGAACTAGTTCGCCAACGTTATAAGTTTTGGCCCGTACTTCTCTGCTTTGGTATCTGCGAGCCTGTTGCTGATAAAATGCGGAACGGGCTTTGGCTACGTCACACTCCTCCTCCAAGGTGTCCATACTGTCCTGCCGATCGAGCTCGGCTTCTCTTTCTGCGTACATGTGCACTCGAGGTGAGTCATGAATTATGTCGCAGGGCAAGACTGCCTCTGCGCCGTACACCATAAAGAACGGTGTATATCCGGTACTACAATTCGGCATGGTCCACAGCCCCCAGAGTACAGAGTCGAGCTCCTCTACCCAGTGCGTGTCAGGCTCCGTTAAGGAACGCACTAATCTGGGTTTAATGCCGCTCATTATAAGACCGTTTGCTCGCTCGATTTGACCGTTGGTTTGTGGGTGATAGACTGAAGCATAATCGAGCTTGATGCCCATTTTGCTGCACCAGAGTTTTACCTCGTCGGCCGTGAAGTTCGTGCCATTGTCAGTGATGATGCTGTGGGGGACGCCATAACAGTGTACAACCCCGGATATGAAGTCTATCACCGGTCCGAATTCAGCTGTTTTAACAGGTTTGGCCTCTATCCATTTGGTGAATTTATCCACCATGACCAGTAAATATTTTTTCTTGTGGGTTCCCCCTTTACGGGGTCCAACCATGTCAAGCCCCCAGACCGCAAAGGGCCATGTAATGGGGATTGTTTGGAGGGCGGTGGGTGGCATGTGGCTTTGATTTGCAAAGAGCTGGCAACCGGCGCAACGTTGGACCAAGTCTTGTGCGTCTGCCCGGGCTGTTGGCCAATAGAATCCTGTGCGGAAGGCCTTGCTTACAAGGGCCCGGGCTGCAGCGTGATGACCGCCGAGTCCGGCGTGAAATTCTGCCAAAAGATTCCGCCCTTCCTCTTTGGAGATGCACCTTTGAAGGACTCCGGTAGTGCTTTTTTTGTACAATTCTCCCTCATGGACCCTGTAGGCCTTGGATCGCCGCACTATGCAGCGTGCCTCATTTTGGTCCTCCGGAAGTTCCTGTCTAGTTAGGTAGGCCAGGAATTGTTCTGTCCATGGGGCAATAATGGCCATTATTACGTGGGCTGAAGGTGTTATTTCGGTGGCAGAGCCTCCGATTGTGTCAGAGTATTCAGTATCGGGCATTTTGGCCGGGTCCGGACTATTGTTACCGGTGTCTCCTTCCCATACTACGGATGGCTTGAACAGCCTTTCCAGAAATATGTTGGGGGGGGACCGTATCGCATTTTGCACCGATGCGGGCGAGGACATCCGCCGCCTGATTGTTTTCTCGAGGTACATGGTGAAATTCGAGCCCCTCGAACCGAGCTGACATTTTTAGGATGGCGTTTCGATAGGCCGCCATGTTCGGATCCTTAGCGTCAAAGTCTCCATTTATTTGGGATATTGCGAGGTTTGAATCCCCACGCACCTCCAGGCGTTGAATGCCCATGGAGACTGCCATCCGAAGACCATGCAACAGAGCTTCGTATTCGGCTGCATTGTTGGAGTCTGTATACAATATTTGCAGTACGTACTGAACGGTATCCCCGGTTGGGGATGTCAGGATGACGCCAGCACCTAGACCGGCCAGCATTTTAGAACCGTCGAAGTGCATGATCCAGTTGGAGTATGCGCCGTAGGGGGTCAAAACCGGCGGATCTCGGGTAGGGGGTCCCGAACTATGCGTCTAAGGCGGATGGTAACAGGAGGCAGGGGACACGAAGTTTTACCCAGGTTCGGGCCCTCTTGATGGAGGTAAAACCCTACGTCCTGCTTGATTAATATTGATGATATGGGTAGTACAAGAGTAGATCTACCACGAGATCAGAGAGGCTAAACCCTAGAAGCTATTCTATGGTATGATTGTATGTTATTGTTGTGTCCTACGGACTAAAACCCTCTGGTTTATATAGACACAGAAGGGGGTAGGGTTACACAAGGTCAGTTACAAAGGAGGAGATATACATATCCGTATTGCCTAGCTTGCCTTCCACGCCAAGTAGAGTCCCATCCGGACACGAGACGAAGTCTTCAATCTTGTATCTTCATAGTCCAACAGTCCGGCTGTCCGGAGACCCCCTAATCCAGGACTCCCTCACCATTGTATTGATAAGAGAGAGAGAGAGAGAGAGAGAGAGAGAGAGAGAGAGAGAGAGAGAGAGAGAGAGAGAGAGAGGAAGCCATCTAGCTACTTACTACGGACCCGAGGTCTACAAATAACTACTCACGCATCATCGGAGTGGCACCAATGGAAGTGGTGAACCCCTCTGTGATGGTTTCTAGATTGGATCTGCTGGTTCTGGACTCTGCGATGGCTGGAATTAATTTTCGTCGACTCCCCTAGGGTTTCTGGAATATTGGGGTATTTATAGAGCAAAGAGGCGGTTCAGGGAGGCACCCGAGGTGGGCACAACCAACCAGGGCACGCCTGGGCCTCCTGGCGCCGTGGTGGGTTGTTCTCCCCTCGGAGCACCCCGAGGCATTGCCTTGGCCCATTGGGTGTCTTCTAGTCCATAAAAAATCTCCATGAAGTTTCGTTGCATTTGGACTCCATTTGGATTGACTTCCTGCGATGTAAAAAACGTGCAGAAAACAGCAGCTCGCACTTGGCACTATGTTAATAGGTTAGTACCAAAAAATGGTATAAAATGACTATCAAATGATTATAAAACATCCAAGATTGATAATATAACAGCACGGAACAATCAAAAATTATAAATACGTTGGATACGTATCAGGGGACTATAAACTTTACCATTCTGTTTGGGAACCGCATATAATGTATCCAGTATGGAAGATACCGAGATCTCTTAGTTATTACGTCGACAATGAAAGCATGCCGCTCAAAATATTATTTATCTCTGCTTTAAAAACTCGAGCTCTGGCAACTCTGCAAATCCCTGCTTCCCTCTGCGAAGGGCCTATCTACTTACTTTTATGTTGAGTCATCATCCTCTTATAAAAAGCACCAGTTAGAGACAGTGTCATTTGTATGCATTGTTATTAATTTATATTGAGTATGACTGAGACTGGATCTCTTTTACCATGAATTACAATGTCTAGCCAGTCCTTGATCTTCAGGGGTGCTCTGCATTTATGTTTTGCGGTCTCAAAAAGGGCTAGCGAGATACCAGCTTGTTATATCATATCATGATTGTTTTGAAAAAGTGTTGTCATCTGAGATTTATTATTATTACTCGCTAGTTGATTATGCCATTGATATGAGTAAATGTGAGACCTAAATGTTATTATGAATATGGTTAGTTCATGATCTTTGCTGAAAACATGAATGCTGGCTTTACATATTTGCAACAACATGATCAAACAGAGTTTGTAAAAGTTTTTCTTTATCACTTTCAGTTTGTCAACTGAGTTGCTTGAGGACAAGAAATGGGTTAAGCTTGGGGGAGTTAATACGTCTCCATCATATCCACTTTTCCAAACTTTTTGCCCTTGTTTTGGACTCTAATTTGCATGATTTGAATGGAACTAACCCGAACTGGTGATGTTTTCAGCATAATTACCATGGTGTTATTTTTATGTAGAAATAGAAGTTCTCGAAATGACCTGAAAATTCACAGAGATCAGTTTTGGAATAACTAAAAATACTGGCGAAAGAATCAACCGAAGGGGGGCCACACCCTGGACACAAGGGTGGGGGAGCGCCCACCCCCCTAGGGCGTGCCCTCTGTCCTTGTGGGCCCCTTGGACCTCCACCGACTTCAACTCCAACTCCATATATTCACGTTCAGGGAGAGAAAAATCAGCGAGAAGGATTCATCGCGTTTTACGATATGGAGCCGCCGCCAAGCCTTGTTCTTCCTCTGGACGGGAGATCTGGAGTCCGTTTTGCGCTCCGGAGAGGGGAGATCATCACCATCGTCAACAACAACTATCCTACATCACCAATTTCATGATGCTCACCACCGTGCGTGAGTAATCCCATCGTAGGCTTACTAGACGGTGATGGGTTGGATGAGATTTATCATGTAATCAAGTTAGTTTTGTTAGGGTTTGATCCCTAGTATCCACTATGTTCTGAGATTGATGTTGCTATGACTTTGCTATGCTTAATGCTTGTCACTAGGGCCCGAGTCCCATGATTTGAGGCCTGGACCTATTATGTTTTCATGAATATATTTGTGTTCTTGATCCTATCTTGCAAGTTATAGTCACCTACTACGTGTTATGATCCAGCAACCCCAGAGTGACAATAGTCGGGACACTTCCCGGTGATGACCGTAGTTTGAGGCGTTCATGTATTCACTAAGTGCTAATGCTTTGGTCCGGTTCTCAATTAAAAGGAAGCATTAATATCCCTTAGTTTCCAATAGGACCCCGCTGCCACGGGAGGGTAGGACAAAAGATGTCATGCAAGTTCTTTTCCATAAGCACGTATGACTATAATCGGAATACATGCCTATATTATATCGATGAATTGGAGCTAGTTCTGTGTCACCCTATGTTATAACTATTGCATGATGAATGCCATCCGACATAATTATCCATCATTGATCCATTGCCTACGAGCTCGTTTCATATTGATCTTTGCTTTGTTACTTTTCCACTGCCACTGTTACGATTGCTACAAAACTGCTACTGTTACTTTTGCCACTATTACTGTTACTTCCATACTACTTTGCTACTAAATATTTTGCTGAAAATATTAATTCTTTCAGGTGTGGTTGAACTGACAACTCAGTTGCTAATAGTTGAGAATATTCTTTGGCTCCCCTTGTGTCGAATCAATAAATTTGGGTTGAATGCTCTACCCTCAAAATGTGTTGCGATCCCCTATACTTGTGGGTTATCATTAACCAAACCAAGCATGCTTAACAACTTGGAAATCTAGCAATTGTATTTGTTTCTCATGTATTTAGTACAACCAAATTCAATTTATTTCTCACATGGTATACAATATCAAAATGCACCCACAACAATTGAACAACGCATTGCAGAATTGAACCAAACAGTTAACTAAACACCACAACAAATGAATCAAATGTTAACTGAGCACTGATGACTCACAAGTATAGGGGATCTATCGTAGTCCTTTTTATAAGTAAGAGTGTCGAATCCAATGAGGAGCAGAAGAAAATGACAAGCGGTTTTCAGCAAGGTATTCTCTGCAAGCACTGAAATTATCGGTAACAGATAGTTGTGTGATAAGATAATTCGTAACAGGTAAAAAGTAACGAAAGTAACTAAGGCGAAGCAAGGTGGCCCAATCCTTTTTGTAGCAAAGTACAAGCCTAGACAAACTCTTATATAAAGCAAAGCACTCCCGAGGACACATGGGAATTACTGTCAAGCTAGTTCATCATGCTCGTATGATTCACGTTTGTTACTTTGATAATTTGATATGTGGGTGGACCGGTGCTTGGGTGTTGTCCTTCCTTGGATAAGCCTCCCACTTATGATTAACCCCTCTCGCAAGCATCCGCAACTATGGAAGAAGAATTAAGATAAATCTAACCATAGCATGAAACATATGGATCCAAATCAGCCCCTTACGATGCAACGCATAAACTAGGGTTTAAGCTTCTGTCACTCTAGCAACCCATCATCTACTTATTACTTCCCAATGCCTTCCCCTAGGCCCAAATAATGGTGAAGTGTTATGTAGTCTACATTCACATAACACCACTAGAGGAGAGACAACATACATCTCATCAAAATATCAAACGAATACCAAATTCACATTATTACTTATAACAAGACTTCTCTCATGTCCTCAGGAACAAACGTAACTACTCACCAAGCATATTCATGTTCATAATCAGAGGAGTATTAATTATCATTAAGCATATGAACATATGATCTTCCACCGAATAAACCAACTAGCATCAACTACAAGGAGTAATCAACACTACTAGCAACCCACAGGTACCAATATGAGGTTTTAAGACAAAGATCAGATACAAGAGATGAACTAGGGTTTGAGAGGAGATGGTGCTAGTGAAGATGTTGATGGAGATTGACCCCCTCTCCATGAGAGGATCATTGGTGATGATGATGGCGATGATTTCCCCTCTCAGGAATACTGCTTGTGCATCCACTTCCATAAACCCAAAGTTGTTCCATATGAGTCCACCATACCTACCTACATGCAGTATTTAACTGCCATTCCAAGTAAATTTGCATGTGCCAAACTCTAAACCTTCAAATGATAATATGTTTTGTATGCTCAAATCGCTCATGTACCAACTAGGGTTGTCCATATCTTCCATGCTAGGTGGGTTATTCTCACGATGAGTGGACTCCGCTCATCATTCACAAGAAAATGGCTGGTAACTGGGATGCCCAGTCCCATGCTCAAATCAAATAAAAAATAATTGCAAACAAAACTCCCCTAGGACTGTTGTTAGTTGGACGGTACCCGTTGTTTTGGACCAGCCGTGGAATGTGCTTGTTCGTGGTGGGGGATGATGCGGCTTGAAGCTACGTCGGTATTTCCCCAAAGAGGAAGGGATGATGCAGCACAGCGGTGGCAGGTATTTCCCTCAGTTATGATACCAAGGTTATCGAACTAGTAGGAGAACCAAGCAACACAACATAAACAACACCTGCACACAAATAACAACTACTCGCAACCCGACGTGTAAAAGGGGTTGTCAATCCCTTTCGGGTAGCGGTGCCTCAAGATAGGCAAACAGATGTGAATAAATTGTAGTAGATTGATAGATTGAATGCCAAATAAAATAAATAAGAATAAATTGCAACAAGTTATTCTTGGTTTAATAGATCTAGAAATGAGAGCAAAGGAAAAGTAGATGGCAAAGGTAAATAATATGAGAAAGGGACCCCGGGGCCATAGGTTTCACTAGTGGCATCTCTCAAGAAAAATAGCAAACGGTGGGTAAACATATTACTGTTGGGCAATTGATAGAACTTCAAATAATCACGACGATATCCAGGCAATGATCATTATATAGGCATCACGTCCAAGATTAGTAGACCGACTCCTGCCTGCATCTACTACTATTACTTGTAACCTCCCAAATTTTCAATTTGGAATGTTATACATAGGTCATCCATGCATATCATATTTTGTGCATTTCGACTTCCGCGAACCTCAAAATTCTAAGCAACTCAAGGACCCTCGGAGAGAGTTGGGGGATTTCACCGTCGCATATTTGAATTTTATCAAACATGGAAACAAGGTTCACTTTGGTTTTAATAAATTTTCTCTCCGAAAATATTTCATACCAAAATATATGAGAGGAGATAATATGACTTCTCCAAAATAAATGAAATATTGGAGGAAAATATTAAAATCAATTTGCATATTTTATTTGGATTTTATTGCAATTTTAATTGAATTAGGAAAATACGCATTTTTCAAAATTGCATTGTATCCCCAAAGTATTCCCAAATAAATGTTCACCTTGTCCGGCTTATTTTTAGAGGATGGGGAAAATTTATTTCGGGATTTTTGGAGTCCGTTTAGTATTTCTTTTCTTTGTTTTTCTGCGCGGAATAATTTTATAAAAAAGTGAACCGACTTCGGGCCGTACCCGGCCGGGCCTCTCCAGGCCAGCCTCTAATAAGCCGCCCGACACCATGCCGCCGCTGCGCCCGCCGCCGCTGCGCCGCCGCCGCCGTCATGTACACCGAGGTAGCCGCCGGATTTTTTTCTCTAAAATCATTCGGTTTATTTCGAAAACCCTAGATCTATTTTTTTAATATATCGGTTCGGTTTTTTTCTCGGTTCGGTTAAACAGCGGACGTTCGTCCGTTCGTTCGTTTTAATGAACTCCGTTCACCTGTTAGTCACAGACAGCGAATGTTCATTCGTTAGCCTGTTCACCAGTTTTTCTTTTTCCCGGGTTTTTCGCGATTATTTTCGATCGTGATCTCTGCCCTAATTTTCGATCTAGTTTATCTTTTCGCTCGTTTATCGGAATCAGGCGATTCAAGCACCTAGATCTTCATCTCGAAGCCCTCTTTCCGTTTAACCAACTTGAACAAGATTTGGGTACTGCAAAATTTGACTTTAGTCCAGATTAGTAATCGGATCTTGTTTCTTTCGCAGTTTGAGTTTCGTTGCTTCGTTTGATTTGATTCTTTTTTGCAAACCAGAGTTCTTAAGTTGAACTTTCTGGTTAGATCTTCTTATTTGAGATTTACCCGTGCATCTTTGCTTGATTGCTTATGTATGCTATTGTATGTTTGCGATAGAACACCCGGAGTGTAGAACGTGCTACTACAAGTCTTTAGGATTTGCAGATCATCAGCAAGGCAAGTAACACCTTGATCATACTTCTTTCATACCCTGTTTTTATGCATTAGTTATAATCCTCAAACCTTGCATGATTAGGATGTGATTAACTTGTGGGTATTGGGAAGTAGATGATGAGGTAGAACCTATTACCTGTTTTATTATCAAACCCTGGGAGTTACTTCTACGTTATGCTTATATTGCCATGCTATGCTCGTAGACGTGGTTTGGGTTTGAGAAATCCATGACAGATGTGAGATTGTTAATTAATGGTTCAACTTAAGGTGGCAACTTTAATACACATCTGGGTGGATTGCTTGTTTGGGCACCTGGGGATATACCAGTCTTGTCCAGGAGATCCCGGGGATATACCGCGCGATCCTCCTATGGTTCGCCACCCAGGCTCAAAGGGATCATGAGATTGTTCATGCTAGAAACTTCCATGTGCATCCACAAGCCATTATGGGATCTGGCGTAGTTGAGTATGTTGTGTGACCTCTTTTAGTGGTGGGCTAGCAGATGTAGAGGGAAAGTAGGTGTAACTGTCCACCCGGAGTAAAGAGTTAATACTTCTGAAAGACTGTGTCTCGGTCATCCATTTCTCAAACACCACATAGTGCGAGAAATCCAACGGAGGAGATCGAGTCTTGTGGGGAAAAGTGCGCAAACCTCTACAGAGTGTACAAACTAATCATGGTTAGCCGTGTCCCCGGTTATGGACAACTTGAGTATCTAGTACTTGGATTATCCTACTGTATCTCATCACTCTAAACTAATTTGTTGGGTTGATAATTACTTTTAATTGGGATTGAGATGGCGTACCATTCTCAATGTTTCAACTACCATGTTAGTTAAATAAAAATTTATTCCTTTGTTGTAGGGAAAAATTAGCTTTTCGCAAAAACCATATAACCATAGAGCCTCCACCAGCCATATATGCATGTAGTGTTAGCATTTATCTATTCATTGCTCTACTGTGTTACATTGCCAGGATATTCCATGTGCTGACCCATTTTCGGGCTGCAACGTATTATGTTGCAGACTTTTCAGATGAGGAGTAAGACGTGATAGGTCGTTTGTCATGCACTCAGCTATGCCATTGGAGTTGATGGACTCACTTTATCTTCCAAGCCTTCCGTTGTTATCGTATTAGATGGCCTTAAGCCATAATTATTGTAATAAGTTCTCTTTTGAGACATTTGATGCAATAAGTGTGTGATTGCTACTCTGTTATAAATCCTTCGAGTACTGTGTGTGTCAGCATTACCAATCCAGGGATGACACTGAAGCACAGAGACTTGATAGTTTGAGGTCGGGTCACTACAAGATGGTATCAGAGCACACGCTGAATGTAGGACACGACCACTAAGAAAAGCCATAGGTCACTCTTCTCTACTCATTTCTGACTCCTCTCCATTTTCTACACTTTAGGATGGCGGACTCGAGGAACAAGTTTGCACAACCGGATGAAGACACACCTTTTGGACGACACTTGAAGGAAGTTACTAGGTACCTGAACATTGGAATACCAAGCTTCACCGGGACCTACAACACCACTTTACCAGAAGAGGAGCGCTGGATGATTCGACTTCAAGTTCCAGTAAGGACATTCATGCCAGTTACGGATCCTATAAAGCTTTCCTTTGATGCACCCACTTGGAGTCTAGGCAGGAGCATGGCAGCCCACATTGCTATGGGACGTATTGGAGAAGTCTGCAAACAAGAGCTTAAGAACACTATATACCAGATATGTGGGCACAGAGACGAGCAATGGGATATGATTAGCACCAGGAGGGATAGATCCATTGCAGCATTCATCCAGGAGTTAAATGAGCACATTCGACGCCAGGAGAACCAGATGTGCACAAGCATGATAGATTTGAAGAAGGCGATGACAAGGATCACCTAGCTTGAAGAGGTACTCAAGGCTACATGCAACGATTACGAGGAGGAGAAGAATGACGACCTAACAAGGAATCTAGGAGTTTTCATGGGAGACCCCACGCCAGGAGGAGAAGACGACGAACCTAAGGAGATTCGTTCTGAAGACTACATCATCATCGACGACACCGACTCCGACCCCAACGATAGTGATGATGACTATGAAGACGAAGCTGAAGCGGATATCATGGAGTCATCCACCGAACAATATTTCTAGATGACCACCATATGACTAGTAGTTTCCCCCATGTATATAGTAGTAGTCCGAGCACTTCTAATGATAGTTCTAGACCGTTTGTATGCCCTTGCTTGATTGATTGAGTGATATGATATGATTGTGTTTGTCTCATGTGCATATGGGTAGTGCTATCTCACTAGACCTCATTCTACTCTAAACTCTTCCCTCTAAACCCATCAGATGCCTCCGAGACGTGACCCCGGTTTTGCTTTCCCACCGGATCTCACTCAGTTGATCCAGCAGCATAATACACTGATGCAGTTGTTAGTTCAGAACCAAGGCAACAACAACAACAACAATAACCACCGCCACCACCTCCAGTTGACAACTTAGCCCATTTTCTGAGGCTGCAGCCGCCGGTGTTTTCCAATAGCACCGAGCCCATAGTTGCTGATGATTTTGCACAGGATAGGAAGGGAGTTGACCACCGCAGGTTGCACGGATGCGGAGAAGGTGTGTTTTGCCGCACACCAGTTGGATGGACCAGCAGCCGCATGGTGGGAGAATTACACAACCACTTTTCCTATAGCCAATGTCACTTGGGAGCAGTTTTAGCAAGGATTCCACACATCTCACGTATCCACTGGAGCTATGAGCATGAAGAAGCATGAGTTTCGCAACTTACGCCTGGGAAATCATACTGTGGCTCAGTACATAGATGAGTTTAGTAAGCTATCTCGTCATGCCCCTGATGATGTGGCCACAGATGCCGCGAAGCAGGAGAAGTTTATGGAAGGGCTCAATGATGAGATGAGCATGCAGTTGATGGTGGTAACATTCAACAACTACCATGAGTTGGTAGACAAGGCTCTTATGATTGAAGGGAAGCAGGAGCAGATAGAGAGCCGCAAGAGGAAGTATGGGCAAGGAAAGTACAACTTTGGAGCTCAGCAGAAGCCCCGTCTCACCCCGAACTCGGGAGGACTTGTCCATAACCATGGAGGCCACACCCACAATGGAGGAAGTTTGCGTAATCATAATGGCCCAAGGAATGGGAATGGGAACGGAGCAAGTAGCAATCAGAACCGCTCTAACCCAGCCACACCCGCCAAGAAGGATCAAAGTCACATTACTTGTTTCAAGTGCGGGAAGACTGGGCACTACGCCAACGATTGTCCGGAATTGAAGAACGGCAATGGAAATGGAAGCGCTAGGAAGAAGCCCAACCCTTTCAACAGAGGACAAGTGAACCACGTGAACATGGAGGAAGTTAAGGAGCAGCCAGATGCAGTTATCGATAAGTTTTTGGTTAAGTCTTTTACTGCAATTGTTCTTTTTGATACTGGTGCATTGCATTCATACATATCAAGGGGATTCGTGGATAAGTATAAGTTGCCCACTAAGGTATTTAGGACACCCCTGTTAGTAAGTTCACCAGGAGCTGAGTATATGGCAAGTCAAGGATGTTTTCAGATGCCATTGACCATTGGAAACCATGTTTTCCCCTCGGACCTGATAATTTTGGAGTCACAAGGATTGGATGTGATACTAGGAATGGATTGGCTATCGATGTATGGGGGAAACATCGATTGCGCCAGTAAGTCGATTCTGCTTATCACCCCGAAGGGAAAAAGGATCAAGTATGTTTCCAGGCATTCGTCAAGGAGAACCCAAGTACATTCTCTCACGGGAGTTGTTCAGGAGGAAGTGCCTGTCGTAAAGGATTACCCAGATGTATTTCCAAAGGAGTTACCAGGCATGCCGCCAGATCGAGACATAGAGTTTTTGATAGAGCTATTGCCAGGCACCGACACAATATCAAAGAGACCATACCGGATGCCCGCAAATGATCTGGAGGAGATCAAGAAACAGATTAAGGAGTTATTGGAGAAAGGTTACATTTGATGAAGTTCATGACCATGGGGAGCCCCAGTGTTCTTGGTTGAGAAGAAGGATAAGTCCCTTAGAATGGTTGTTGATTATCGGGCCTTAAATGAAGTAACGATCAAGAATAAGTACCCACTGCCGATGATCAATGATTTGTTTGACTAGCTGCAAGGAGCAAAGGTGTTTTCGAAGATCGACCTGCGATCAGGTTACCACCAGTTGAAGATTCGAGAAAAGGATATACCTAAGACAACATTCACCACAAGGTATGGGCTATATGAGTATATGGTTATGTCATTTGGATTGACTAACGTCCCCGCCTATTTCATGAGTATGATGAACAAAGTGTTCATGAAGTTCTTGGATAAGTTTGTCGTGGTGTTCATAGATGATATCTTGCTATACTCAAAGAATGAGGAGGAACATAAGGAGCATTTGCGTTTAATACTCGAGAAGCTCAAAGAACATTAGTTATATGCCAAGTTTAGCAAATGTGAGTTTTGGTTGAAGGAAGTTGGATTTCTTGGACATGTTATATCAGGAGAAGGTATAACAGTGGACCCTACCAAGGTGAAATCAGTCACTGAGTGGTTGGCACCCACCTCAGTTGGAGAGATCGCAGTTTTCTTGGACTCACGGGATACTATCGGAGATTCATTGAAAATTTCTCTAAGATTGCAAATCCTATGACGACGTTGTTCAAGAAGGACACCAAGTTCCATTGGACTGAGGAATGTGAAGCAAGTTTCCTGGAGTTGAAGAAACGTTTGACTACAGCCCTAGTGTTGATTCTGCCGAATATGCGCAAGGATTTCCAAGTGTATTGTGGTGCCTCTCGCTTAGGACTTGGAGGAGTACTTATGCAAGATAGAAGAGTTGTTTCGTATGCCTCACGACAACTTAAACCGCACAAGTTGAATTATGCCACGCATGATTTGGAGTTAGCAGCTGTAGTGCATGCACTCAAGACCTGGAGACATTTTCTTATTGGAAATTATTGTGATGTGTACACGGATCATAAGAGTTTGAAGTACATTTTCACCTAGAAGGAGTTGAACCTCAGGCAAAGGAGATGGTTGGAGCTTATAAAAGATTATGATATGAAGTTGCACTATCATCTAGGCAAGGCCAATGTTGTAGCAGACGCTTTGAGCCGGAATACTTACGTCAAGACCCTCGTGAGCGAAGGAATGCCAAAGGAGTTAGCATAGGATGTCAGGGAACTTCATTTGGAGATAGTTCCTAAAGATTTTATTACAATCATGGAAGTACAATCGACATTGTTGGGAAAGATTCGAGAAGCTCAGAAGGATGACAAAGAAATTGCCGAGATAAAGGAGAAAAGGAGTGAAGGAAAAGCCAAAGGTTTTCGTGAGGATGAGCACGACACCTTGTGGTTCGAGGACCGTGTATATGTGCCCAATAATGCCGAGATCAGGAAGTTGATATTACAGGAAGCTCATGACTCACCATACTCAATACACCCCAGAAACACCAAGATGTATTTGGATTTGAAGGAGCATTTCTGGTGGACTGGTATGAAGAAGGATATTGCCGAGTATGTAGCCGTATGTGAAGTATGTCAGAGAGTGAAGGCAGAACATCAGAAGCCAGCAGGATTACTGCAGCCTATGCCGATACCCGAATGGAAGTGGGATAAGCTTGGCATGGATTTCATCACCGGATTACCCAGGACCCGATCGGGATATGATTCAATCTGGGTAGTAGTGGACCGCTTGACCAAAGTAGCTCACTTTATCCCAGTGAAAACCACTTACACAAGTGCGAAGTTGGCCAAGATATATATGACCAGGATCGTATGTATGCACGGAGTTCCGAGGACCATCGTATCAGATAGAGGAACACAGTTTACTTCCAAGTTTTGGCACCAGCTACATCAAACTTTGGGAATCAGGCTGGAGTTCAATACAACTTTTCACCCGCAGACAAATGGACAGACAGAGAGAGTCAATCAGATTCTGGAGGACATGCTGAGAGCTTGTGCACTAGACTATGGATCTAGTTGGGATGATAATTTTCCCTACGCAGAGTTCTCGTACAACAATAGCTACAAGGCCAGTTTGAAGATGGCACCGTTCGAAGCCCTGTATGGAAGAAGGTGCAGAACACCGTTGATGTGGGATGAGGTTGGAGACATACAGCTGTTTGGACCCGATTTGATTAAGGAGTCCGAAAAGAAGGTTAAACTAATTCGAGATAGACTAAAGATAGCTCAGTCGAGATAGAAGAGTTATGCAGACTCAAAATGCAAGGAGGTAGTCTATGAAATCGGAGATAGAGCGTATCTGAGAGTGTCTCCACTTCGAGGATTTAAATGATTTTGAGTTAAAGGAAAGTTAGCCCCGAGATTTGTGGGACCGTACCGTGTTTTGGAACGCATGGGAGAGGTAGCCTACAAGTTGGAGTTACCTGAAGGATTGTCGGGAGTTCATGATGTGTTTCACGTTTCCCAGTTGAAGAAGTGATATGCAGGGATGTCCGATATCCCTCTGAGAGATACAGTGCCACTGGAAGCAATACAGTTGGATAGTGATTTGACCTACGAGGAGAAACCTGTCAAGATTCTTGAGTTTGCCAGTCGAGTTACACGCAGCAAGGTTATCAAGTTTTGCAAAGTTCAGTGGAGCCACCATACCGAGGATGAAGCCACTTGGGAACGAGAGGATGATCTACGGAAAGACCATCAACACCTATTTTCTAGCCAACCCGAATCTCGAGGACGAGAATCATCTTAAGGGGGTAGGTTTGTAACATCCCAATTTATCAATTTGGAATGTTATACATAGGTCACCCATGCATATCATATTTTGTGCATTTCGACTTCCGCCACCCTCGAAATTCTAAGCAACTAAAGGACTGAGGGAGTCCTGGATTAGGGGGTGTTCGGGTAGCCGGACTATACCTTCAGCCGGACTCCTGGACTATGAAGATACAAGATTGAAGACTTCGTCATGTGTCCGGATGGGACTTTCCTTGGCGTGGAAGGCAAGCTTGGCGATGCGGATATTCAAGATCTCCTACCATTGTAACCGACTCTATGTAACCCTAACCCTATCCGGTGTCTATATAAACCGGAGGGTTGTAGTCCGTAGGCAATCAACTCCATACACAACAATCATACCATAGGCTAGCTTCTAGGGTTTAGCCTCCTTGATCTCGTGGTAGATCTACTCTTGTACTACCCATATCATCAATATTAATCAAGCAGGAGTAGGGTATTGCCTCCATCGAGAAGGCCCGAACCTGGGTAAAAAACATCTTGTCCCTTGTCTCCTGTTACCATCCGTCCTTGACGCACAGTTCGGGACCCCCTACCCGAGATCCACCGGTTTTGACACCGACAAGGACCCTCAGAGAGAGTTGGGGGATTTCACCGTTGCATATTTGAATTTTATCAAATATGGAAACAAGGATCACTTTGGTTTTAATAAATTTTCTCTCCGAAAATATTTCATACCAAAATATATGAGAGGAGATAATATGACTTCTCCAAAATAAATGAAATATTGGAGGAAAAATATTAAAATCAATTTGCATATTTTATATGGATTTTATTGCAATTTTAATTAAATTAGGAAAAATATGCGTGCTTCAAAATTGCATTATAGGCTCAAATAAATGTTCACCTTGTCCGTCTTAATTTTCGAGGACGAGGAAAATTTATTTCGGGATTTTTGGAGTCTGTTTAGTATTTCTTTTCTTTGTTTTCTGCACAGAATAATTTGTTTTTTTAAGTGAACCGACTTCGGGCCGTACCCGGCCGGGACTCTCCAGGCCGGCCTCTTATAAGCGCCCGACGCCGTGCCGCCCAACGCCGCCGCCCCACCGCCGGAGTTGCCGTCACGTACACCAAGGTAGCCGCCGGTTTTTTTCTCTAAAACTGTTCGGTTTATTTTGAAAACCCTAGATCCGGTTTTTTAATAGATCGGTTCGGTTTTTTTTCTCGATTCGGTTAAACAGCGGAGGTTCGTCCCTTCATTCGTTTTAACGAACGTCGTTCACCCGTTAGTCACAGACAGCGAACGTTTGTCCGTTAGCCTGTTCGTCAGTTTTTCTTTTTCCATGGTTTTTCGCGATTATTTTCGATCGCGATCTCTGCCCTAATTTTCGATCAAGTTTATCTTTTCGCTCGTTTATCGGAATCACGCGATTCAAGCGCCTAGATCTTTGTCTCAAAGCCCTCTTTCCATTTAACCAACTTGAACAAGATTTTGGTACTGTAAAATTTGACTTTAGTCCAGATTAGTAATCAGATCTTGTTTCTTTCGCAGTTGAAATTTCGTTGCCTCGTTTGATTTGATTCTTTTTGCAAACCGGAGTTCTTAAGTTGAACTTTCTGGTTAGATCTTCTTATTTGAGATTTACCCGTGCATCTTTGCTTGATTGCTTATGTATGCTATTGTTTGTTTGCGATAGAACACACGGAGTGCGAAGCGTGCTACTACGAGTCTTTAGGATTTGCAGATCGTCAGCAAGGCAAGTAACACCTTGATCATACTTCTTTCATACCCAGTTTTTATGCATTAGTTCTAATCCTCAAACCTTGCATGATTAGGATGTGATTAACTTGTGGGTATTGGGAAATAGATGATGAGGTAGAACCTATTACCTGTTTTATTATCAAACCCTAGGAGTTACTTCTACGTTATGCTTATATTGCCATGCTATGCTCGTAGACGTGGTTTGGGTTTGAGAAATCCATGACAGATGTGAGATTGTTAATTAATGGTTCAACTTAAGGTGGCAACTTTAATACACATCTGGATGGATTGCTTGTTTGGGCACCTGGGGATATACCAGTATTGTCCAGGAGATCCTGGGGATATACCGCGCGATCCTCCTATGGTCCGCCACCCAGGCTCAAAGGGATCATGAGATTGTTCATGCTAGAAACTTCCGTGTGCATCCACAAGCCATTATGGGCTCTGGCATAGTTGAGTATGTTGTGTGACCTCTTTCAGTGGTGGGCTAGCAGATGTAGAGGGGAAGTAGGTGTAACTGTCCACCCGGAGTAAATAGTTAATGCTTCTGAAAGACTGTGTCTCGGTCATCCTTTCTCAAACACCATGTAGTGCGAGAAATCCAATGGAGGAGATCGAGTCTTGTGGGGAAAAGTGCGCAAACCTATGCAGAGTGTACAAACTAATCATGGTTAGTCGTGTCCCGATTATGGACAACTTGAGTATCTAGTACTTGTATTATCCTACTGTATCTCATCACTCTAAACTAATTTGTTGGGTTTATAATTACTTTTAATTGGGATTGAGATGGGGTACCATTCTCAATGTTTCAACTACCATGTTAGTTAAATAAAAATTTATTCCTTTGTTGTAGTGAAAAATTAGCTTTTCGCAAAAACCATATAACCATAGAGCCTCCATCAGCCATATATGCATGTAGTGTTAGTATTTATCTATTCATTGCTCTACTGTGTTACATTGCCAGCATATTCCATGTGTTGAGCCATTTTCGGGCTACAACGTATTATGTTGCAGACTTTTCAAACGAGGAGTAAGACGTGATAGGTCATTTGTCATGCACTCAGCTATGCCGTTGGAGTTGATGGACTCACTTTATCTTCCAAGCCTTCCGTTGTTATTGTATTAGATGGCCTTAAGCCATATTTATTGTAATAAGTTCTCTTTTGAGACATTCGATGTAATAAGTGTGTGATTGCTACTCTATTATAAATCCTTCGAGTACGGTGTGTGTCAGCATTACCGATCCAGGGATGACACTAAAGCACAGAGACTTAACCATTTGAGGTCGGGTCGCTATATTACTCCACACATCGACCGCTATCTAGCATGCATCTAGTGTATTTTGTTCATGGAGAAACGGAGTAATGCAATAAGAATGATGACATTCTGTAGACAATATCTATTTATGTAGAAATAGACCCCATCGTTTTATCCTTAGTAGCAACGATACATACGTGTCGGTTCCCCTTTTGTCACTGCGATCAAGCACCATAAGATCGAACCCACTACAAAGCACCTCTTCCCATTGCAAGATAAATAGATGAAGTTGGCCAAACAAAACCCAAATATCGGAGAAGAAATACGAGGCTATATGCAATCATGCATATAAGAGATCAAAGAAACTCAAATAACTTTAATGGATATAAAAAGATAGATCTGATCATAAACTCAAAGTTCATCTGATCCCAACAAACACACCGCAAAAAGAGTTACATCATATGGATCTTCAAGAGACCATTGTATTGATAATCAAGAGAGAGAGAGGAAGCCATCTAGCTACTTACTACGGACCCAAAGTCTACAAAGAACTACTCACGCATCATCGGAGATGCACCAATGGAAGTGGTGAACCCCTCTGTGATGGTTTCTAGATTGGATCTGCTGGTTCTGTACTCTGCGACGGCTGGAATTGATTTTTGCCGAATCCCCTAGGGTTTCTGGAATATTGGGGTATTTATAGAGCAAAGAGGCGGTTCAAGGGGGCACCCGAGGTGGGCACAACCAACCAGGGCGCGCCTGGGCCTCCTGGCGCGCCCTGGTGGGTTGTGCTCCCCTCGAAGCACCCCCAAGGCACTGCCTTGGCCCATTGGGTGTCTTCTAGTCCATAAAAAGTCTCCGTGAAGTTTCGTTGCATTTGGACTCCGTTTGGTATTGACTTCCTGCGATGTAAAAAACATGCAGAAAACAGAAACTGGCACTTGGCACTATGTCAATAGGTTAGTACCAAAAAAATGGTATAAAATGACTATAAAATTATTATAAAACATCCAAGATTGATAATATAACAGCACGGAACAATAAAAAATTATAGATACATTGGAGACGTACCACGGGAGTATAAACTTTACCATTCTATTTGGGAACCGCCTATAATGTATCTAGTATGGAAGATATCGAGATCTCTTAGTTGTTATGTTGACAATGAAAGCATGCCGCTCAAAATATTATTTATCTCTGCTTTAAAAACTCAAGCTCTGGCACCTTTGCAAATCCATGTTTCCATCTACGAAGGGCCTATCTATTTACTTTTATGCTGAGTCATCATCCTCTTATAAAAAGCACCAGTTAGAGACACTGTCATTTGTATGCATTGTTATTAATTTATATTGAGTATGACTGTGACTGGATCTCTTTTACCATGAATTACAATGTCTAACCAGTCCTTGATCTTCAGGGGTGCTCTGCATTTATGTTTTGCGGTCTCAAAAAGGGCTAGCGAGATACCATCTTGTTATATCACATCATGATTGTTTTGAAAAAGTGTTGTCATCTGAGATTTATTATTATTACTCACTAGTTGATTATGCCATTGATATGAGTAAATGTGAGACCTAAATGTTATTGTGAATATGGTGAGTTCATGATCTTTGCTGAAAACTTGAATGCTGGCTTTACATATTTGCAACAACAAGATCAAACAGAGTTTGTAAAAGTTTTTCTTTATCACTTTCAGTTTGTCAACTGAGTTGCTTGAGGACAAGCAATGGGTTAAGCTTGGGGGAGTTGATACGTCTCCATCATATCTACTTTTGCAAACTTTTCCCCTTGTTTTGGACTCTAATTTGCATGATTTGAATGGAACTAACCCGGACTAACGATGTTTTCAGCATAATTACCATGGTGTTATTTTTGTGCAGAAATAGAAGTTCTCGAAATGACCTAAAAATTCACGGAGATCGATTTTGGAATAAATGAAAATACTGGCGAAAGAATCAACCGAAGGGGGACCACACCCTGGCCACAAGGGTGGGGGCGCTCCCACCCCCTTGGGGCGTTCCCTCTGTCCTTGTGGCCCCCTGGACCTCCACCGACCTCAACTCCAACTCCATATATTCACGTTTAGGGAGAAAAAATCAGAGAGAAGGATTCATTGCGCTTTACGATAGGGAGCCACCGCCAAGCCCTATTCTTCCTCCGAACGGTAGATTGATGACCCAGAAGTATAGGGGATCTATGGTAGTCCTTTCGATAAGTAAGGGTGTCAAAGCCAATGAGGAGCAGAAGGAAATGATAAGTGGTTTTCAACAAGGTATTCTCTGCAAGCACTGAACTTATCGGTAACAGATAGTTTTGTGATAAGGTAATTAGTAACAAGTAGCAAGTAATAAAAGTAAAGAAGGTGCAGCAAGATGGCCCAATCCTTTTTGTAGCAAAGGACAAGCCTGGACGAACTCTTATATGAAGGAAAGCGCTCCCGAGGACACATGGGAATTATTGTCAAGCTAGTTTTCATCAAGATCATATGATTCGCGTTCGGTACTTTGATAATTTGATATGTGGGTGGACCGGTGCTTGGGTACTGTCCTTACTTGGACAAGCATCCCATTTATGATTAACCCCCATTGCAAGCATCCGCAACTACAACAGAAGTATTAAGGTAAACCTAACCATAGCTTGAAACACATGGGTCCAAATCAGCCCCTTATGAAGCAACACATAAACTAGGGTTTAAGCTTCTGTCACTCTAGCAACCCATCACCTACTTATTACTTCCCAATGCCTCCCTCTAGGCCCAAACAATGGTGAAGTGTCATGTAGTCGATGTTAACATGACACCACTAGAGGGATGACAACATACATCTCATCAAAATATCGAACGAATACCAAATTCACATGACTACTAATAGCAAGACTTCTCCCATGTCCTTGGGAACAAACGTAACTACTCACAAAGCATATTCATGTTCATAATCAGAGGGGTATTAATATGCATAATGGATCTGAACATATGATCTTCCAGCAAGTAAACCAACTAGCATCAACTACAAGGAGTAATCCACACTAGTAGCAACCCACAGGTACCAATATGAGGTTTGGATACAAAGATTGGATACAAGAGATGAACTAGGGTTTGAGATGAGATGGTGTTGGTGAAGATGTTGATGGAGATTGACCCCCTCCCGAAGAGAGGATCGTTGGTGATGACGATGGTGATGATTTCCTCCTCACGGAGGGAAGTTTCCCCGGCAGAACAGCTCCGCCGGAGCCCTAGATTGGTTCCGCGAAGGTTCCGCCTCATGGCGGCGGAGTTTCGTCCCGTAAGCTTGCTTATTATTTTTCCTCGGACGAAAGACCTCATATAGCAGAAGATGGGCATCGGAGGGCCACCAGGGGGCCCACGAGGCAGGGGGCACGCCCCGAGGGGGGGGGGGGTAGGGCGCGCCCCCACCCTCGTGGTTGGTGAGTGGCCCCCCTCTGGTACTTCTTGTGCTCAGTACTTTTTATATATTCTGGAAATAACTTCCGTGAAGTTTCAGGATTTTTGGAGCTGTGCAGAATATGTCTCTAATATTTGCTCCTTTTCCAGCCCAGAATCCCAGCTGCCCGCATTCTCCCTCTTCATGTAAACCTTGTAAAATAAGAGAGAATAGGCATAAGTATTGTGACATAATGTGTAATAACAGCCCATAATGCAATAAATATTGATATAAAAGCATGATGCAAAATGGACATATCAACTCCCCCAAGCTTAGACCTCGCTTGTCCTTAAGCGAAAGCCGAAATCAAAAAATATGTCCACATGTTTAGAGATAGAGTTGTCGATAAAAATAAAATACGGACATGAGGGCATCATGATCATTCTTAGAACAACAATATATATATATTGTCATATGATATCTTATGCTAAAGTAACAATTCAATCACAATTTCAAGTATGAATCATAAACTTCATTGAGAACCAACAAACTCTAATCTCAGTCATTGAGGCAATTGCAATTTATCATAACATAGGAAAGAGTCAATATAAGAGCTTTTCAGCAAATCCACATACTCAACCATCTTTTAGTCTTCCACCATTGCTAACACTCACGCGATATTTATGGTTATGAAGTTTTAGCCGGACACAGAGAAAGATAGGGGCTTATGGTTTTGCCTCCCAACCTTTTACCTCAAGGGTAATGTCAACCATAATAGTTCATGAAAACTCACATCCAATTAGCTTTATATAGCTGCATCTTTCCAACACATTGTGCTTGCCGAGGTATAAAATGTAAAAGGAAAGGTGAAGATCACCATGACTCTTATATAAGGTAGAAGATAAAAGTAAAAGATAGGCCCTTCATAGAGGGAAGCAGAGGTTGTCATGCGCTTTTATGGTTGGATGCACAAAATCTTAATGCAAAAGAACGTCACTTGATATTGCCACTTGTGATATGGACCTTTGTTATGCAGTCCGTCGCTTTTATTTCTTCCACATCACAAGATCGTATAAAGCTTATTTTCTCCACATTAATAAATTATACATATTTAGAGAGCAATTTTTATTGCTTGCACCGATGACAACTTACTTGATGGATCTTACTCAATCCATAGGTAGGTATGGTGGACTCTCATGGAAAAACTGGGTTTTAAGGATATTTGGAAGCATAAGTAGTATTTCTACTTGGTGCAAAGAACTTGTCTAGCATGAGAGGGAAAGGCAAGCTCAACATGTTGGGTGATCCATGACAATATAATTTATCTCAAATGTAAGAAAACATAACCCATTATGTTGTCTTCCTTGTCCAACGTCAACTCTTTAGCATGTCATATTTTAATGAGTGCTCACAATCATAAAATATGTCCAAGATAGTATATTTATATGTGAACCTCTCTTTCTTTATTACTTCCTATTAATTGCAACGATGACCAAAACTATGTTTGTCAACTCAACAACTTTTATTCATCATACTCTTTATATGTGAGCTCATTACTCTCCATAAGATCCATATGATCTCTTTATTTCTTTTTATTTCTTCTCTTTTATTTTATTTCCTCAAGATCATAGCAAAATAATCAAGCCCTTGACTCAACACTAATCTTTATTATATATAGCTCACGGACTCGATTACATAAGGAGATCATAAAGCAAAACTCACAACTAGATCATACTAAAACTTTATTCCACTAGATCAAGATATTATCAAAAGGATCGAACTAAGAAAGACGGTAAAGGTAAAAGTGATGGTGATACGATACCGGGGAACTCCCCCAAGCTTGGCAGTTTCCAAGGGGAATGCCCATACACGATACTCAGTTCTTCTTTGTTGGTGAAGAAGGTGGAGTTGTTGATGATGTAGGCTTGTCATCCTTCTTCCAAGGCATAGGCTCACCATCATAGAAGGATGATCGAGTCTCCTGAATCCTCAGATCTGCAGCCAAACTCGTCCTCTTGAATCTATATTCATACTCATAGTTTTGATTTTGCAGGTCATAGATCTAGGCATAAAGGTGCTCGATTTTCTCATGAAGCTTGAAGATGGACTCCCCAATGTCCTTGACGTCCAGCTTGTGGTTGATGGTGAACTCCATGATCATAATGTGATTGGAGTCGAGTCCACACTCCACCATCTCCTGACACTTGAAAACTTGTTGCTCCAATGCCTCGAGCCTTGCCTCCGTGCTTCCGGTCCTCCTTGGTCCCTCAACATCGCGGATGTGCAACAACCCCTCACGCAGCTCAAATGGTTTGAGGGTGTTGCAGCACCTCCGTGAGGTAGGGGTTGATGACCTTCTGGAAGAACTTGTCCTTGGGGGCACTTGAAGATGACATGACGACCTAGATCTATCAGAAAAATAGCTCAAAACAAAGGCAAGAGATATTTGCGTGATACGGTGGTCAAAACCTTCAGGAGATTATATAATGAATTTGTACCGACCAAAAGAAGTATCGTGCAAGAAAACGGAGTACAGAGAGCACACGGGGTGCCCACGAAGCAGGGGGCGCGCCCCCCACCCTCGTGGAAGCCCCGTGTCCTTTCCGGACTGCTTCTTATTTTCCTATTTTTTATATAT
This sequence comes from Triticum dicoccoides, assembly GCF_002162155.2. NCBI lineage: Eukaryota > Viridiplantae > Streptophyta > Magnoliopsida > Poales > Poaceae > Triticum > Triticum dicoccoides. Next base: position 547,301,959 of record NC_041392.1, on the reverse strand, counting down.
TCCAAAACAGAGAAATATTGCCATTAGAACTATTTTGGAGTCGGTTTACTTACCGTACCACGTACCTATTCCTTTTCGGAGTCTGAAACGTTCCTGAAAGTGTCCCTTATGTATTCTTTGACCGTTCACCACCCTCGAATTGTGCCTTCGAAGTTGTTGATTTTTATGGCATCGGAACGATAGACCTCCTCGATAACGTAAGGACCTTCCCATTTAGAGAGAAGTTTGCCTGCAAAAAATCTTAAACGAGAGTTTTATAGAAATACATTAAACTCATGCTTTTGTATCCTCTTATCATGCCATCTTTTAACTTTTTCTTTAAACAGCTTGGCATTTTCATAGGCCTGGGTTCTCCATTCATCAAGTGAGCTAATGTCAAAAAGCCTCTTTTCACCGGCAAGTTTGAAATCATAATTGAGCTCTTTAATGGCCCAATATGCCTTATGTTCTAGTTCAAGAGGTAAGTGAGATGCTTTACCATAAACCATTTTATACGGAGACATACCCGTAGGATTTTTGTATGCAGTTCTATAAGCCCATAATGCATCATCAAGTTTCTTCGACCAATTCTTTCTAGATCTATTAATAGTCCTTTGCAAAATTAATTTGAGCTCTCTATTACTCAATTCTACTTGACCACTAGACTGTGGGTGATAAGGAGATGCAATTCTGTGATTAACATCATACTTAGCAAGCATTTTATGAAAGGCACCATGAATAAAGTGTGAACCACCATCAGTCATTAAATATCTAGGGACTCCAAACCTCGGAAAAATAACTTGTTTAAGCATCTTAATAGAGGTGTTATGGTCAGCACTACTAGTTGGAATAGCCTCTACCCACTTAGGAACGTAATCAACAACAACTAAAATATGTGTATACCCATTAGAGGAAGGAAAAGGTCCCATATAATCAAAGCCCCAAACATCAAATGGTTCAATAACAAGTGAATAATTCATAGGCATTTCTTGACGTCTACTAATATTACCAATGCTTTGACCGTTCATCACAATACAAGACAAACTTATGGGCATCCTTGAAGAGAGTAGGCCAATAAAAACCGGATTGCAATACCTTGTGTGCAGTTCTATCTCCAGCATGGTGCCCTCCATAGGCTTTGGAGTGACACTTGTGTAGGATCTGTTCATGTTCATGCTTAGGTACACAACGTCTAATAACACCATCTACTCCTTCTTTATAAAGATGTGGGTCATCCCAAAAGTAATGCCTTAAATCATAGAAGAACCTTTTCTTTTGCTGGTATGTGAAACTAGGTGGTGTAAACTTAGCAACAATGTAATTAGCATAATCAGCATACCACGGAGCAGTGCGAGAAGCATTTATGACATTTAATTGTTCATGAGGAAAGCTATCATCAATAGGTAGTGGGTCATCAAGAACATTCTCTAACCTAGACAAGTTGTCTGCAACAGGGTTCTCAGCTCCCTTCCTATCAATAATATGCAAATCAAATTCTTGTAGCAAGAGAACCCATCTAACAAGTCTAGGTTTAGCATCTTTCTTTTCCATAATATATTTAATAGCAGCATGATCAGTGTGAATAGTTACTTTAGAATCAACAATATAAGGTCTGAACTTATCACAAGCAAATACAACTGCTAAGAATTCCTTTTCGGTGCTAGCATAATTTCTCTGGGCATTGTCTAGAGTTTTACTAGCATACTATATAACATTCAATTTCTTATCAACTCTTTGTCCTAGGACAGCCCCTACAGCATAATCACTAGCATCACACATAATTTCAAAGGGTAAATTCCAATCAGGTGGCTGAACAATAGGTGCAGAAATCAAAGCTTTCTTAAGTATTTCAAATGCTTCCACACAATCATCATCAAAGACAAGCGGAATATATTTTTGTAATAGGTTAGTCAGAGGCCGAGAATTTTTTGAGAAATCCTTAATGAACCTCCTATAAAAACCGGCATGACCCAGAAAACTTCTTATACCTTTGATGTCCTTGGGACACGGCATCTTTACAATAGCATCAACTTTAGCTTTGTCAACTTCAATACCTCTTTCAGAAATTTTATGACCCAAGACAATACCTTCATTAACCATAAAGTGGCCCTTCTCCCAATTCAAGACAAGATTAGTTTCTTCACATCTATGTAAAACTCGATCAAGGTTGCTCAAGCAATCATCAAAAGAGGATCCATAAACGGAGAAATCGTCCATGAAAACCTCACAAATCTTTTCACAAAAGTCAGAGAATATAGCCATCATGCATCTTTGAAAGCTAGCAGGTGCATTACATAAACCAAAAGGCATACGTCTATAAGCAAAGGTACCGAAAGGGCAAGTAAAAGTTGTCTTAGCTTGATCATCAGCTGACACAGGTATTTGAGAGAAACCAGAGTAACCATCTAGAAAGCAAAAATGTGTATGTTTAGATAATCTTTCTAGCATTTGATCAATAAAAGGCAAAGGGTTATGATCTTTTTTAGTAGCTTTATTTAATTTGCGGAAATCAATTACCATCCTACAGCTTGTAATAATTCTTTGTGGGATCAATTCATCTTTATCATTAGGAACAATGGTAATACCTCCCTTCTTAGGGACACAATGACAGGACTTACCCACTGACTATCAGCAACGGTATAAATTATACCTGCCTCGAGGAGTTTTAATATTTCCTTTCTTACCACTTCTTTCATCTTAGGATTTAGCCATCGTTGGTGATCAATAACTGGTTTGGCATCCTTCTCCAAATTTATTTCGTGTTGACATAGAGTGGGACTAATGCCCTTAAGATCATCAAGAGTATATCCAATAGCAGCACGGTGCTTCTTCAGAGTTTTCAATAATCTCTTTTCTTCATGCTCTGAAAGGTTAGCACTAATAATAACAAGATATATCTTCTTTTCATCAAGATAAGCATATTTAAGAGTATCAGGCAATGGTTTAAGCTCAAACACGGGATCACCCTTGGGCGGAGGAGGATCCCCTAGGATTTCAACAGGCAAGTTGTGTTTCAGAATAGGTCCTTGTTTAAAGAATACTTCATCTATTTCCCTTCTTTCATTCATGAACATATCGGTTTCATGGTCGAGCAAATATTGTTCTAAAGGATCATTAGGAGGCACAACAATAGAAGCAAGACCAATAATTTCATCCTTACTAGGTAATTCCTCATCACGGGGTTGCCTACGAAATTTAGAGAAATTAAACTCATGAGACATATCATCCAAACCAATAGTAACAACATCCTTTTCGCAGTCTATCCTAGCATTAACATTATTTAAGAAGGGTCTACCAAATATAATGGGACAAAAGCTATCTTGTGGGGAACCAAGAACAAGAAAATCAGCAGGATATTTAACCTTCCCACACAATACTTCAACATCTCTAAAAATCCCAATTGGTGAAATAGTATCTCTATTGGCAAGCTTAATTGTAACATCGATATCTTCTATCTCAGTAGGTGCAATATCATGCATAATTTCTTTGTATAAGGTATGAGGTATTGCACTAGCACTAGCACCCATATCACATAAGCCATGATAACAATGATCTCCTATTTTAACAGAAATAACAGGCATACCTATAACAGGCCTATGTTTATCCTTAGCACCAGGCTTAGTAATTCTAGCAGTTTCTTCATAGAAATAAATAACCTGCCCATCAATATTATCGGCCAAGAGATCTTTAACCATAGCAATATTAGGTTCAACTTTAATTTGCTCAGGGGGTTTGTGTGTCCTAATATTACTCTTGTTGACTATAGTTGAACCTTTAGCATGATCCTTAATTCTAACAGGGAAAGGTGGTTTCTCAATATAAGCAGTGGAAACAATAGGATCATCATAAGTGATAGTTTTTTATTCAACTTTAATAGGTGCAACTACTTTTGTTTCAATGGGAGGATTATATTTAAGCCACTTCTCCTTAGGGATATCAACATGAGTAGCAAAAGATTCACAGAAAGAAGCTACTATCTCAGAGTCAAGTCCATATTTAGTGCTAAACTTATGGAAAACATCAGTATCCATAAAAGATTTAACACAATCAAACTTAGGTGTCATACCTGACTCATTACCTTCGTCGAGATCACAATATTCAGAGTTGCGTTTAATCTTCTCTAATAAATCCCATCTTAATTCAATAGTCTTCATCATAAAAGAAATAGTACAAGAAGTATCGAGCATGGAGCGATTATTGTCAGAAAGCCGAGCATAAAATTTTTGAATAATCATTTCTCGTGAGAGCTCATGATTGGGGCATGAATATACCATTGACTTAAGCCTACTCCAAGCTTGAGCCATGCTTTCTCCTTCGCGAGGCCAAAAATTATATATATAATTACAATCACGATGAACAAGATGCGTAGGATAAAACTTTTGGTGAAATTCCAATTTCAATCGTTTATAGTCCCATGATCCCATATCATCACATAGCCTATACCATGTCAATGCATATCCCTTAAAAGATAAAGGGAAGACCTTCTTCTTGATAACATCATCGGGCATACCTGCAAGCTTAAATAATCCACAAACCTCATCCACATAGATTAAGTGTAAATCGGGACGCAATGTTCCATCTCCCGCAAAAGGATTAGCTAGCAGTTTCTCTATCATACCCGAAGGAATTTCAAAGTAAACATTTTCAGTAGGTTCAGTAGGTTGAGGGGTAACTAATTATGGTTTCGGACGAGGTGAAGATACCCCGAACAAACCCCTCAAAGGATTATGTTCCATAGTAACAAGTGACAGTAAATTTCAGCACACTATATAATTTTTTTCTTACCAAATTCCACCTACCAAAGGCGCTTCACTCCCCGGCAACGGCGCCAGAAAAGAGTCTTGATGACCCACAAGTATAGGGGTCTATCGTAGTCCTTTCGATAAGTAAGAGTGTCGAACCCAACGAGGACCAGAAGGAAATGATAACTGGTTTTCAGCAAGGTATTCTCTGCAAGCACTGAAATTGTCAGTAACAGATAGTTTTGCGATAAGGTAATTGGTAATGAGTAGCAAGTAATAAAAGTAAATAAGGTGCAGCAAGATGGCACAATCCTTTTTGTAGCAAAGGACAAGCCTGGACGAACTCTTATATGAACGAAAGCGCTCCCGAGGACACATGGGAATTATCATCAAGCTAGTTTTCATCACGGTCATATGATTAGCATTCGGTACTTTAATAATTTGATATGTGGGTGGACCGGTGCTTGGGTATTGTCCTTACTTGGACAAGCATCCCACTTATGATTAACCCCCATTGCAAGCATCCGCAACTACAACAGAAGTATTAAGGTAAACCTAACCATAGCATGAAACATATGGATCCAAATCAGCCCCTTACGAAGACGCATAAACTAGGGTTTAAGCTTCTGTCACTCTAGCAACCCATCATCTACTTATTACTTCCCAATGCCTCCCTCTAGGCCCAAACAATGGTGAAGTGTCATATAGTCGACGTTGACATGACACCACTAGAGGGATGATGTAGCGACCCGACCCAAAATGGATCGAAGTCTATGTGCTTAAGTGTCATCCCTGGATCGGTATGCTGACACACACAGTACTCGAGGAATTATAATAGAGTTCAATCACACTTTATTACATCGAGGTTCTCAAAAGAGTATTTATTACAATAATATGGCCAAAGGCCATCTCAATAAAAATAACTGCAGAAGCATTGAAGGTAAATGAGTCCATCCAACTCCACGGCAAACTGAGTGTAGAACAACGACCTATCGCACCTTTAATCTTCGTTGGAAAATTCTGCAACATGAGATGTTGCAGCCATGTAGGTCAGCACATGGAATATGATGGCAATTTCACACCATAGAATAATAATGAAAAAAACAATCTCTATATGCAAATTTAGCTGGTGGAGGCTCTAAGCTTAATTTTTGCATAAAGCAAATTTTACACTACAACAAAGGAATAATTTTTTTATTACTACTAAGTTAAAATGCCATTACTGAGAAGGTTCCTCCAACTCAATCCCAAAATTCCCAAGTTATTAGTAACCCAATAATTTCATCAAATAGAGTGATGAGATCAACCAATAATTCACTTCTAGATACTCAAGTTGTCCATAACCGGGGACATGGCTAATCATGATTAATTTGTACACTCTGCAGAGGTTTGCGCACTTTTCCCCACAAGACTCGACCGCCTCCATGATCGGAAGAACAAGACATAGCCTTTCAGAAGCATTTCCCCTTAACTCTGGTAGACCAGTACACCTACTTTCCCCTACATCAGCTAATCTACCACGGAAAGAGGTCACACAACTTACTCAACTATGCTAGAGCCCATAATGGCTTGTGGCTGCACATGGAAGCTTCTAGGCATGAAATATCTTATGATCCCTTTGAGCTTGGGTGGCGGACCTAGGGTAATAACACAGGTACTCCGGGATTCCTCTTGGGCAAGCACTGGTTTCTCCAGGTGCCCCAAACAATCCATCCAGATGTGTATTAAAGTTGCCACCTTATGTTGTCCCAAATTATTATCTCTCGCAACTTGCATGAATCACACATACCAATCCCTGTCTACGAGCATGGCTAAGCAATAGATGACATAACAAAAAATTCCCGCGGTGATCAAAGGTCATAGGTTCCTACCACATGAACTACATAGCATAACCACATGTTCCCAAACCTACTCATGCAATCTTTGAGGGTGAAACTAATGCATAGTAAAAACTGGGTATTGGAAAATATGATCAAAGTGTGAACTTGCCTTGCTGACGTTCGCTGAACTGTAAAGGTTCGTGGTAGCAAGCTTCGCACTCCGGATGATCTAACGTAAGCAAGCAATAACATACATAAGCATACAAGAAAAAATCCAAAAAGAAAACAAATTAAAGACTTCGAAAAACTCCAAAACAACCAAATAAAGTTTCTGTACATAACATAATTTTTATAGTAGAAAAAATATGTGTGTTTGGGTCTACCATAAAGTACATGTTACAAGCTTTGATTTGCAAAAAGAATCACCTAAAACGGAGTTACGAAACTCGAGTTACAGCCTAACGAAGTTTGAATTCAGATCTGTTTGAATTAAAATTTTAAAACTTTCAAAAATATTTTTCGTTTGGTTCTCTGGATAGATGATATTTCTATGAAACGGGAGAAAAAAGAATCAACTCAAACGGATCTATAGATTAGAAGATATGAATTTCCGAAGATTGGGCATTTTTCTGGAAATCAATTACGGGATTCAATATGAGCTGCCACGTGTCAAATTCTTACTGGTGAATGGCCCTTTGTTTTATTTACAGAACAGAACTGAGGGAGCGATCTTTGGATCGAGCGTTTGGAAGGGAGAGGGCTCACCGAGGAGAGATGCTCCAGTCGCCGGAGACGGTCGACGGTCTCGGCGACGCAGCGGGTTTCAGGTGAAGGAGCAAGGCGGACGTGGCAGGGGATGGCGCGGCGAGTCAGGAAGTCAAGGCCTTGGCCTCGGACTCGTCCAATGGTGGTGGTGGAGGGTGAACTCCGGCGAGAGATTCCACGAGATGGGGAGGGGGATGGAGAGGGATTTTTCGGGAGGGATATGAGTACTAGAAGGAGATCCTCGGGGTGCTCTTTATAGGTGGGAGGGAAGTCCATACGAGGAGATCCACAGCGAGCTTAGTGCGGCCATTAATGGCTATTTGTGGCTGTACATTTGACGGATTGGTTCAACCAATTAAAGCAATAACGTTGGGTTCTAATTCCATGAATGGGTTATTGGTAACGCCATCGACAATATTCTTGTTGACTCCGGAGTGAAACGGCAAAGAAATTAAGTGGGAGGAGGGGAGGAAGAGAAAGAGGTAATGGATGTTTCTGTTATGTTATAGCTCTAGATGAACGTACAGAGGAGGAAGAAGAAAGCCAGTGCATGCTATGGGCCTTAGTGGGAAATTTGACCCAAGGGAAAAGAAGAGAAAAAATACAATGGAAGGGAGGTGGGCTGTGCTGTAGCTGCGTTTTTTAAACGTTTTTTTACAGAAGCAAATTAGGGCATACAAATACAATAAATAACTCCTAAAAATCCCAGAAAAAACCACATAGATATATGGTCTTATATATGACCTTGTGAACTTTTATCTAGCCTAAAATGCAATTTAAAAAAAACAATTTTGCTGTACTAATAAAATTTGCATCAAAATAATTTGCACATAAATCCCAAATAAATATATTTTGATTTCAAATTCAATTTCCAATATTTTCCTTGTGTTTTTTAAGAAGTCATTTTATCTTCTCTCTTTATTTTATTTTTGATATAATGGAAATGATTTTTTTGGTGAAACCAAATTTGATCCAAACTCCCAACTTCGAAAAAATTCAAAATTGGTTTTTAGGGAAACTTCCAACTCTCTCTTTTGGTCCTTGAGTTGCTCAAAGTTCCTTGGATCAAAAATCAAATAAAACAAATGGGGCAAAAATGCATAAATCGTGGATGCATATGAATGATCTATTATAAACATCCAAATTGAAAATTGGGATGTTACAAACCTACACCCCCCCTTAAGATGAATCTCGCCCTCGAGATTTGGGTTGGCTAGCAAAAAGGTGTGGGTGGTCCTGTCGGAGGTCTTCTTCTCGTTCCCAGGAGGATTCTTCCTTAGTATGATGACTCCACTGAACCTTGCAAAACTTGATGACCTTGCTGCGGGTAACCTTGTTTGCAGTCTCGAGAATCTTGATGGGCTTCTCCTCATAGGTCAGATCACTATCCAACTGTATGGCCTCCAGTGGCACTGTATCTCTCAAAGGAATATCGGCCATCTCTGGATGGCACTTCTTTAACTGGGAAACATGAAACACATCATGAACTCCTGACGAGGCTACTGGTAATTCCAACTTGTAGGAAACTTCACCCATGCATTCTAAAACTCTGTACGGCCCCACAAACCGTGGTGCTAACTTTCCTTTGACTCCAAATCTTTTAACTCCTCGAAGTGGCGACACACGCAGATATGCCCTATCTCCGACTTCATAGGTTACTGAAGGAAATATGCCCTAGAGGCAATAATAAAGTTATTATTTATTTCCATATATCATGATAAATGTTTATTATTCATGCTAGAATTGTATTAACTGGAAACATAATACATGTGTGAATACATAGACAAACAGATTGTCACTAGTATGCCTCTACTTCACTAGCTCGTTGATCAAGGATGGTTATGTTTCCTAACCATATACGTGAGTTGTCATTTGATTAACGGGGTCACATCATTAGGAGAATGATGTGATTGACATGACCCATTCCGTTAGCTTAGCACGCGATCGTTTAGTATGTTGCTATTGCTTTCTTCATGACTTATACATGTTCCTATGACTATGAGATTATGCAACTCCCGTTTACCGGAGGAACACTTTGTGTGCTACCAAACGTCACAACATAACTGGGTGATTATAAAGGTGCTCTACAAGTGTCTCCAAAGGTACTTGTTGGGTTGGCATATTTCGAGATTAGGATTTGTCACTCCGGTTGTCGGAGAGGTATCTCTGGGCCCTCTCGGTAATGCACATCACTTAAGCCTTGCAAGCATTGCAACTAATGAGTTAGTTGTGGGATGGTGTATTACAGAACGAGTAAAGAGACTTGCCGGTAACGAGATTGAACTAGGTATTAAGATAGCGATGATCGAATCTCGGGCAAGTAACATACCGATGACAAAGGGAACAACGTATGTTGTTATGCGGTTTGACCGATAAAGATCTTCATAGAATATGTGGGAGCCAATATGAGCATCCAGGTTCCGCTATTGGTTATTGACCAGAGACGTGTCTCGGTCATGTCTACATAGTTCTCGAACCCGTAGGGTCCGCACGCTTAATGTTACGATGATAGTTATATTATGAGTTTATATGTTTTGATGTACTGAAGGTTGTTCGGGGTCCTGGATGTGATCAAGGACATGAGGAGGAGTCTCGAAATAGTTGAGACATAAAGATTGATATATTGGAAGCCTATGTTTGGATGTCGGAAGTGTTCCGGGTGAAATCGGGATTTTACCGGAGTACCGGGAGGTTACCAGAACCCCCGGGGGCTTAATGGGCCTACATGGGCCTTAGTGGAAATAGAGGGCAGCAAGGGGAGTGTGGGGCGCGCCCCCCAAGGACCAAACCGAATTGGTTTAGGGCAAGCGGGGTCGGCCCCCTCTTTCCTTCTTCCCCTCTCTCTTTCCTTCTCCTGAATCCTATTCCAACTAGGAAAGGGGGGAGTCCTACTCCCGTTGGGAGTAGGACTCCTCCTGGCGCGCCCTCTCCCTAGCCGGCTGCACTCCCCCTTTCTCCTTTATATACGGGGGCAGGGGGGCACCCCATAGAGACAACAATTTATCAAGTTGATCTTTTAGCCGTGTGCGGTGCCCCCTCCACCATAGTCCACCTCGATAATACTGTAGCGGTGCTTAGGCGAAGCCCTGCGTCGGTAGAACATCAACATCGTTACCACGACGTCGTGTTGACGAAACTCTCCCTCAACACTCGGCTAGATCGGAGTTCGAGGGACGTCATCGGGCTAAACGTGTGCTGAACTCGGAGGTGCCGTACGTTCGGTACTTGATCGGTCAGATCGTGAAGACGTACGACTACATCAACCGCGTTGTGCTCACGCTTCCGCTTTCGGTCTATGAGGGTACGTAGACAACACTCTCCTCTCTCATTGCTATGCATCACCATGATCTTGCGTGTGCGTAGGAATTTTTTTGAAACTACTACGTTCCCCAACAGTTACCTCCTTGCGTTTAGTATCGGCATAACTCTTCTGTCTGGATTGGGCTACCTTGAGTCTGTCGCGGATCATCTTGACTTTCTCTTGTGAATCTCTAATTAAATCTAGTCCGAATAATTTACGGTCTCCAACTTCATCCCACATCAACGGTGTCCTGCACCTCCTTCCGTACAAAGCTTTGAAAGGGGCCATTTTCAAACTAGCTTGATAGCTGTTGTTATATGAGAACTCTACGTAAGGCAAATTATCATCCCAACTAGATCCATAATCTAGCGCACAAGCTCTCAACATATCCTCTATAATCTGATTGACTCTCTCAGTATGCCCATCTGTCTGCGGATGAAAAGCTGTACTGAACTCCAGCCTGGTACCCAAAGTTTCATGTAACTGATGCCAAAACTTTGAGGTAAATTGTGTTCCTCTATCTGATACGATGGTCCTCAGAACTCCATGCAGACATACGATCCTGGTCATGTATATCTTGGCTAACTTAGCACTTGTATATGTGGTTTTCACGGGGATGAAGTGAGCTACCTTAGTCAAGCGACCAACCACTACCCAAATAGAATCATAGCCTCATTGGGTCCTGGGTAATCCTGTAATGAAGTCCATGCCAAGCTTGTCCCACTTCCAATCTAGTATCGGCAAAGGCTGAAGTAATCCTGCTGGTTTCTAGCGCTCTGCCTTAACCCTCTGACATATGTCACATACCGCGACATACTCGGCAATATCCTTTTTCATACCTGTCCACTAGAAACTTTCCTTCAAGTCCAAATACATCTTGGTGTTTCCCGGGTGTATTGAATAAGGCGAATCATGAGCCTCCTGAAGAATCAATTTCCTGATCTCTGGGTCATTTGGCACGTAAATGCGCCGCTCAAACCATAAGGTTCCATGTTCATCCTCACGAAATCCTTCTGCCTTTCCTTGGTTCATCCTTCCCTTTATCTCTGCAATACCTTTGTCTAACTTATGGGCTTCTCGAATCTTTCCCAACAAAGTGGATTGAATTTCCATTGCGGCAACAAAACCTCGTGGTACTATCTCCAATTGAAGATCTCTGAGATCATCAATTAACTCCTGAGGTAATCCTCCTGCTGTGAGGGTATTAACATAGCTCTTGCGGATCAATGCATCTGCCACAACATTGGCCTTTCTTGGGTGATAGTGCAATTTCATGTCATAATCCTTTATGAGCTCCAACCATCTTCTCTGCCTGAGGTTCAACTCCTTCTGCGTGAAGATGTATTTCAAACTCTTATGATCCATGTAAACATCACAATGATTTCCAATAAGAAAGTGTCTCCAGGTCTTGAGTGCATGCACTACGGCTGCTAACTCCAAATCATGTGTGGCATAATTCCACTCACGAGGTCGAAGCTGACGTGAGGCGTATGAAACAACTCTTCTTTCTTGCATAAGAACACCTCCAAGTCCCTGACGAGAACCGTCGCAATATACTTGGAAATCCTTGCGTATATTCGGAAGAATTAGCACTGGGGTTGTGACCAAACGTTTCTTTAGCTCCTGGAAACTGGCCTCACATTCATCGGTCCAAACAAACTTAGTGTCTTTCTTCAATAACTCTGTCATGGGCTTCGCGATCTTGGAGAAATTCTCAATAAACCTCTGATAATATCCTGCGAGTCCAAGAAAACTGTGAATCTCCCCGACTGAGGTGGGTGCCTTCCATTCAGTGACGGCTTCAACCTTTGAGGGGTCTACTGCTATTCCTTCTCCTGATATAACATGTCCAAGAAATCTGACTTCCTTCAACCAGAATTCGCATTTGCCGAACTTTGCGTATAATTGATGTTCCCTGAGCTTCTCAAGAACCAAACGCAAATGCTCCTTGTGTTCTTCTTCATTCTTCGAGTAAATCAATATGTCATCAATGAATACCACAACAAACTTATCCAAGAACTCCATGAATACCTTATTCATCATACTCATGAAATAGGTAGGGGCATTTGTCAAACCAAAAGACATGACTGTGTACTCATAAAGCCCATATCTCGTGGTGAAGGCTGTCTTGGGTATATCCTGTTCTCGAATCTTCAGCTGGTGATATCCTGGTCAAAGATCAATCTTAGACAAAACTTTTGCTCCTTGTAGCTGGTCAAACAAATCATTGATCATTGGCAGAGGGTACTTGTCCTTGATCGTCACCTCATTCAGCGCGTGATAATCTACCACCATTCTCAAGGATCCATCCTTCTTCTCAACTAGAAGCACTGGCGCTCCCCAAGGTGATGAACTCGGTCGAATATAACCTTTCTCCAATAATTCCTTAATCTGCTTCTTAATTTCCTCCAGATCATTTGCGGGCATCCGGTACGGTTTAGAGTGGATGAGAAATTAGAATAGAACAAGGGCCTAATGAGAGAAATCACTGCCCATATGCTTATGATAGCAAGAAAATTTCAAATCAAGCAATTCACACAGATCACACCACACAAGCAAAAACGTACAGGTAAGGTCATATCCACAAGAGATATGAACTCGTCATACTACCGCAATCATTCGTTGGACTCAACTTGGTAATGGTGGTCTGAACTAAATCTTCTCAAATCAAAGTCAACTCTAGCTTCTTCTTCTTCGTCAATGATGTCTTCATAGGTCATGGTCTCATCGGGATGAGCAACTTGGTGATGGGGTTCAACAACTATTTATTGAAGCGGATATATGAGGAAGTTGTAAAATAAAGTTTTCTTCATATGGCTTTCCATTTCCTATTGGCCGTGTCCTACAGTCAGCGTGTGCTCTGATACCATCTTGTAGCGACCTGACCCAAAATGGATCGAAGTCTCTATGCTTAAGTGTCATCCCTGGATCAGTATGCTGACACACACAGTACTCGAGGAATTATAACAGAGTTCAATCACACTTTATTACGTCGAGGTTCTCAAAAGAGTATTTATTACAATAATATGGCCAAAGGCCATCTTAATAAAAATAACTGCGGAAGCATTGAAGGTAAATGAGTCCATCCAACTCCACGGCAAACTAAGTGTAGAACAACGACCTATCGCACCTTTAATCTTCGTCGGAAAAATCTGCAACATGAGACATTGCAGCCGTGTAGGTCAGCACATGGAATATGCTGGCAATTTCACACCATAGAATAATAAAAAAAACTATCTCAATATGCAAATTTAGCTGGTGGAGGCTCTAAGTTTAATTTTTGCATAAAGCAACTTTTACCCTACAACAAAGGAATAATTTTTTTATTACTACTAAGTTAAAATGCCATTATTGAGAAGGTTCCTCCAACTCAATCCCAAAATTCCCAAGTTATTAGTAACCCAATAATTTCATTAAATGGAGTGATAAGATCAACCAATAATTCACTTCTAGATACTCAAGTTGTCCATAACCGGGGACACGGCTAATCATAATTAGTTTGTACACTCTGCAGAGGTTTGCGCACTTTTCCCCACAAGACTCGACCGCCTCCATGATCGGAAGATCGAGACATAGTCTTTCAGAAGCGTTTCCCCTTAACCCTGGGTAGACCGTACACCTACTTTCCCCTACATCAGCTAGTCTACCATGGAAAGAGGTCACACAACTTACTCAACTATGCCAGAGCCCATGATGGCTTGTGGCTGCACATGGAAGCTTCTAGGCATGAAATATCTTATGATCCCTTTGAGCCTGGGTGGCGGACCTAGGGTAATCACACGGGTACTCCGGGATTCCCCTTGGGCAAGCACTGGTTTCTCCAGGTGCCCCAAACAATCCACCCAGATGTTTATTAAAGTTGTCACCTTATGTTGTCCCAAATTATTATCTCTCGCAACTTGCATGAATCACACATACCAATCCCCGTCTACGAGCATGGCTAAGCAATATATGACATAATGAAAAATTCCCGGGGTGATCAAAGGTCATAGGTTCCTACCACATGAATACATAGCATAACCACATGTTCCCAAACCTACTCATGCAATCTTTGAGGGTGAAACTAATGCATAGTAAAAACTGGATATTGGAAAATATGGTCAAAGTGTGAACTTGCCTTGCTGACATTCGCTGAACTGTAAAGATTCATGGTAGCAAGCTTCGCACTCCGGATGATCTAACGTAAGCAAGCAATAACATACATAAGCATACAAGAAAAAATCCAAAAAGAAAACAAATTAAAGACTTCGAATACTCCAAAACAACCAAATAAAGTTTCTGTACATAACATAATTTTTAAAGTAGCAAAAATATGTGTGTTTGGGTCTAACATAAAGTACACGTTACAAGCTTCAATTTGCAAAAAGAATCACCTAAAACGGAGTTACAAAACTCGAGTTACGACCTAACGAAGATTGAATTCAGATCTGTTTGAATTCAAATTTTAAAACTTTTAAAAATATTTTTCGTTTGGTTCTCTGGATAGAGGATATTTCTATGAAACGTAGAAAAAAGAATCAACTAAAACAGATCTATAGATTAAAAGATATGAATTTCCGAAGATTGGGCATTTTTCTGGAAATCAATTATGGGATTCAATATGAGCTGCCACGTGTCAAATTCTTACTGGTGAATGGCCCTTCGCTTTTTTTTACAGAACAGAACTGAGGGAGCGATCTTTGGATCGAGCGTTTGGAAGGGAGAGGGCTCACCGAGGAGAGATGCTCCGGTCACCGGAGACGGTCGACGGTCTCGGCGACGCAGCGGGTTTCAGGTGAAGGAGCGAGGTGGACGTGGCAGGGGATGGCGCGGCGAGTCAGGAAGTCAAGGCCTTGGCCTCAGACTCATCCAATGGTGGTGGTGGAGGGTGAACTCCGGCGAGAGATTCCACGAGATGGGGATGGGGATGGAGAGGGCTTTTTCGGGAGGGATATGAGTACTAGAAGGAGATCCTCGGGGTGCTCTTTATAGGTGGGAGGGAAGTCCATACGAGGAGATCCACAGCAAGCTTAGTGCGGCCATTAATGGCTGTTTGCTGCTGTACATTTCACGGATCGGTTCAACCAATTAAAGCAATAACGTTGGGTTCTAATTCCCTGAATGGGTTATTGGTAACGCCCTCGACAATATTCGAATGGGTTATTGGTAACGCCCTCGACAATATTCGTGTTGACTCCAGAGTGAAACGGCAAAGAAATTAAGTGGGAGGAGGGGAGGAAGAGAAAGAGGTAATGGCTGTTTCTATTATGTTATAACTCTAGATAAATGTACAGAGGAGGAAGACGAAAGCCAGCGCATGCTATGGGCCTTAGTGGGAAATTTGTCCCAAGGTAAAAGAAGAGAAAAAAAATACAATAGAAGGGAGGTGGGCTGTGCTGTAGTTGCGCTTTTTTAAACGTTTTTTTACAGAAGCAAATTAGGGCATACAAATACAATAAATAACTCCTAAAATCCCGAAAAAATCACATAGATATATGGTCTTATATATGACCTTGTGAACTTTTATCTAGCCTAAAATGCAATTTAAAAAAACAATTTTGCTGTACTAATAAAATTTGCATCAAAATAATTTGCACATAAATCCCAAATAAATATATTTTGATTTCAAATTCAATTTCCAATATTTTCCTTGTGTTTTTGAAGAAGTCATTTTATCTTCTCTCTTTATTTTATTTTTGATATGATGGAAATGAATTTTTTTGTTGAAACCAAATTTGATCCAAACTTCCAACTCTCTTTTGGTCCTTGAGTTGCTCAAAGTTCCTTGGATCAAAAATCAAATAAAACAAATGGGGCAAAAATGCATAAATCATGGATGCATATGAATGATCTATTATAAACATCCAAATTGAAAATTGGGATGTTACAGATGACAACATACATCTCATCAAAATATTGAACGAATACCAAATTCACATGACTACTAATAGCAAGACTTCTCCCATGTCCTCAGGAACAAACGTAACTACTCATAAAGCATATTCATGTTCATAATCAGAGGGGTATTAATATGCATAATGGATCTGAACATATGATCTTCCACCAAGCAAACCAACTAGCATCAACTACAAGGAGTAATCAACACTACTAGCAACCCACAGGTACCAATTTGAGGTTTGGATACAAAGATTGGATACAAGAGATGAACTAGGGTTTGAGATGAGATGGTGCTGGTGAAGATGTTGATGGATATTGACCCCCTCCCGAAGAGAGGATCATTGGTGATGATGATGGTGATGATTTCCCCCTCCCAGAGGAAAGTTTCCCCGGTAGAACAGCTCCGCCAGAGCCGTAGATTGGTTCCGCCTCGTGGCGGCAGAGTTTCGTCCTCTAAGCTTGCTTATTATTTTTCCTCGGACGAAAGACCTCATATAGTAGAAGATGGGCATCGGAGGGCCACCAGGGGGGCCACGAGGTAGGGGGCGCGCCCAGGGGGGTAGGGGGCGCCCCCCACCCTCGTGGCTGGTGGGTGGCCCCCCTTTGGTACTTCTTGCGCTCAGTATTTTTTATATATTCTGGAAATAACTTTCATGAAGTTTCAGGACTTTTGGAGCTGTGCAGAATAGGTCTCTAATATTTGCTCCTTTTCCAGCCCAGAATCCCAGCTGCCAGCATTCTCCCTCTTCATGTAAACCTTGTAAAATAAGAGAGAATAGGCATAAGTATTGTGACATAATGTGTAATAACAGACCATAATGCAATAAATATCGATATAAAAGCATGATGCAAAATTGACGTATCACAGATCTGGAGAAGGTTTTGGGCTCCGAAGAGGGGAAATCGTCGCCATCATCATCATCAACCATCCTACATCATCAATTTCATGATGCTCACCGCCGTGCATGAGTAATCCCATCGTAGGCTTACTATATGGTGATGGGTTGGATGATATTTATCATGTAATCAAGTTAGTTTCATTAGGGTTTGATCCCTAGTATCCACTATGTTCTGAGATTGATGTTGGTATGACTATGCTATTGTCACATCCCTAGCTTTACCTTGGCCTTGGAATATCTTGGTTGTTGCATCATGTTTAAATTGAAAGGAAAATTGAATTGAGGGAATTCCCAAAGCCTCAGAAATCTTTTAAAAAAATGAGCAAGTTAAAATTTTCTTCAAATGAGCCCAAGGAAATGTTCACTTTAATCCCTGAAAATATTGGCAAGAGGTAAAAATCCAAACCAATATTTTAGGGCATTAAGGGTAATTAAATTGGGCATTTTGAATTAAACCATAATGTATTTGAATTGGCTTTATTTCTGTTATAAAAGAAATACATGTCCAATAATTTTGGAAATAATTGTGGGGCTCTAGAGTAATATCTCTAGTCCATACAATAATTTACAGAAGCAACAAAAATGGTTTAGTTTTAAAACTAAATAAAAACAGAAAAACAAAAATAGAAAACAAAAACAGAAAGAAGTAGAAAGGATAGAAACTTACCTGGCGCGCTTACCTGGCCCGTCTCTGTAGCTGGCCCAGTCCACCAGGCCGAAGCGGCGTCTTCAACCTTTGCCAGTAGGTAGAGGCATGTCGCCCGCGCACGCACCGGACGCCACCTCCTGCTTCCTCCCCCCTGGTCCTTCTCGCGACGCCAGGAGACGTCCCCGACCTCCCCTGCCTCTCCCCTCGCTGTCTAGCCCTCTCCCTCTCCTCTGGATCTCGCTTTCTCGTAGCCTCGAGCAACCCCGAGAATCTCCGCAGCTCGTCGACGTGCACCATCGCGGCCACCGGCCACCCCTCGCCCCTCTGACGTGCCCATGAGCTCCGCCTCCGTTGTCTATGCCTCCTCGACGACTCACGCGACACCGGACGCCCCGACGCATCGTCCCCGACTTCTTCTTCAACCTCGGGATGCCGAGATCGCCACCGCCGTGCCGTCTGCTCCGAGCCTTCCCCGAGCCCACATCGATGCATCTGCAACCATCGTGAGCTACCACACCGGAACCCCCTGTCCCCGAGCTCGATTACGCCCTGTAGTCGTCGCCCCCTTGACGGCCGAATCGCGCCGCCGCCTGGCTTCGTCGCCGACGTGGCCGGGTGACCATTTGGTCACGGGCGTGCATCTGTTGTGCTCGCCGCGACTCATAGAGCATCGCTAGTGTCTTGCCTCGCTCTTTCGCACACCGCAGCCGCGTCCCCGCACACACCCGAGCTCCGGCCGTCGCAGCCAAGCTCGTTGCCGTCAACTCCGACGACCCCAGCACTTGCCGCTGCCGCCACCCGATGCGCCTCCTCGCGGTGCATCGGTAGGGCCTAGCCGCGCCTGCTACCATGGCCGGAAACGGCCGGCCGGCGAGCGCCGCCGTGCTGTGCTTAGCGCCGGTGTTTAGCCACCGACGTGGGCATCATTAGTGGCTAATGACCCACCAATTATCCACTCCAGTGACAGCGATAGCTGGGCCCCATGCCAAATTAACTCTGGGCTTATTTTCTGTTTAGATTAATTTATAACCCAGCGGGACCCAGGCATCAGCGTTGACTAAGCTGACGTGTTCATTGACCAGGCCCACCTGTCTGTGACTCTAGGCAGCACTGGGTCACTGACCAGTGGGCCCCACAGGTCAGGTTTGACCTGGGCCGCTCTGTTAACCGCTGACGTCAGCGTGATGTCATGCTGACGCAGTAAATCATTTACTGGTTTTTGTTTAATTCTAAATAACCAGAAAATCCAGAAAATGTTTTGAACTTCAAAAAATCATAGAAAATAAACCATGACTCCAAATGAAATAAATTATATATGAAAAGTTATCAAAAAAATCCAATCTATCCATTTATGCTACTTTCATGCATGTAAGAACACTTTAACCTTGCTGTTTAGGTGAAACAAGTTAATGCACTAATATGACTTCATAAAATGGGTTTGCATTTGAATCTTTGGTTCAAATGGACTCATTTCAATATATTCTAGCTTGCATTAGACCAAAACACATCCATATTGCCATGTCATAGCATGCATCATATTGTTGCATATCGTCATGTGTTGATTGTGTTCTTTCTCAGTTGTCGGTGTTTGTCCCCCCTCAGTAGATGTTGATCCAGCGATGAATTTGATGACACCGTTGAGGAACTATACTATCTTCAGAAGTGCCAGGCAAGCAAAGCCCCCCTTGTTCATTCCGATACAATCCCACTCTCTCGTTCTTGCTCTCTTTTACTGCATTAGGACAACATCGATTCAACTGTTACATGCTGTGGTAGTTGAACCCCTTTCCTCTACATGACCTGTCATTGCCACAGTAAATAGATGAAACCCACTAGTATGAGTAGAAGTTGATTGAGCCCTGATGTGCCTACTCATTCATGCTTGTTTGTCATGCCTGCTACTGCTTAGAGTTGAGTCGGGTCTGATTCATCGGGAATGAATTGGAACATGGTGAACATGTCCTACCGTTGAGAGCTAAGTGCGTGAACACGATTTGGTAAAGGTAGCGGTGAGAGGCCATGTAGGAGTACATGGTGGGTTGTCTCATTGCAGCCGTTCTCAGGAACTGAGTTCTGTGTTTGTGATCCATGAACAGTTACTACCACACATTGGGTTCCGGTAACTCGGCCCCTCTCGGCTTATTAATCAACTCGATCTCTGTCCAGGAGTTGCAACTAGTTTCTGGTGTTTGTAGGTAGTGTTAGTAGTCTACCAAGTGGCACCCGGTATAGGTGGGCTTGGGACAGACTAGGCACAGTGGCACGGTGTACCAAGTGGCACCCGGATGGTGGGCTTGGGAACCCTCCACACATCGTTTGGGGCCGTGAGCGACACCCCGGTCGGATCTCCTTGCGGATGGAACCTGAATAGGCGATAAACCTGGACTAGAGACTTGTTGGTTAGTCAGGTCATGGCCGACTCCCTCTCCCGGCTTCCGCTTGAAGGTTGCCGAGGTACATGACGTGTACAGGGCGATAAGTGGTGAGAGCGTGTGTGAAGAAGTACACCCCTGGAGGGTTATCATTATCTATTCGAATAGCTGGATTCCTCGGATATGGAAACTTGGACCCCTTGCATAGTTCATAGACAAGTGAAAGTTGATACTCTAAAATGCACAAGATAAGCGTGAGTGCTATGGATGGCGTTCTCGTAGGGAGACAGGAGCGGATCCATAGTGGTGTATTGATATGGTGAATATGTGGACTCGTGTGCGCCACCTCAAAAGAGTTACTTGCAGTCATAGTTCAGGTTGCCACTGAGTCAAAGCTGGCTTGCTGCAGTTAAACTCCACCACCCCCTTTGTTGATATCGATGCATATGTAGTTAGTTCTGATGTAAGTCTTGCTGGGTACATTTGTACTCATGTTTGCTTAATTTATGTTTTGCAGAGAGACTTCAGTCTTGCCAGTAGTTCCACGCGGACTTTGATGTTTAGCTTGTTACCTCAGCTACGATCTTGTACCTTGGGAGGGTCTTGTAGATAGACATGCTTCTGAGCTTTCTTCATTTGTAGTTGTATGTACTTAGACAAGTTAAGCTTCCGCATGTGCTTGTTGCTTGTATGCTCTGTATGTTGGGTCATGAGACCCATGTTTGTAATATCTCACTCCTCGGAGCCTAATGAATAAATACTCTGAGTCGTAGAGTCTTGTTGTGATGCCATGTTGTATTCCACATATTGAGCATATTGTGTGTATGATTGAAATGCTTGGTATGTGTGGGATCCGACAACCTAGTTGTTTATCCTTGGTAGCCTCTCGTATGGGGAAATGTAGTCTTGTGCTTCCATGAGCCATAGTAGTCCGCTACAGCCCGGTTCACCGGAGTCCTGCTAGCCCAGCACTACTGCTCCGGAACACTTGACTGGCCGGCATGTGATTCACTTTGTTCCTATGTCTGTCCCTTCGGGGAAATGTCACGCGGTGACATCCGGAGTCCTGCCTAGCCTGCTACAGCCCGGTTCACCGGAGTCCTGTTAGCCCAGTGCTACAGCCCAGATTCACACGCTGCTGACCGACATGCTCGATGTTGATTCATGTCTGCCTGTCCCCGTAAGTTAGTGCCACTTTGGGTTCATGACTAGTCATGTCGGCCCGGGTTCTCTGTCATATGGATGCTAGCGACACTATCATATACGTGAGCCAAAGGGCGCAAACGGTCTCGGGCCATGGTAAGGCGACACCCATGGGGATACCGTGCGTGAGGCCGCAAAGTGATATGAGGTGTTACAGGCTAGATCGGTGTGACTTAGAATCTGGGTCCTGACAGCTATGCTTAATGCTTGTCATTAGGGCCCAAGTGCCATGATTTCAGACCTGAACCTATTATGTTTTCATGAATATATTTGTGTTCGTGATCCTATCTTGCAAGTTATAGTCACCTACTACGTGTTATGATCCGGCAACCCCGGAGTGACAATAGTCGGGACACTTCCCGGTGATGACCGTAGTTTGAGGAGTTCATGTATTCACTACGTGCTAATGCTTTGGTCTGGTTCTCTATTAAAAGGAAGCCTTAATATCCCTTAGTTTCCAGTAGGACCCCGCTGCCACGGGAGGGTAGGACAAAAGATGTCATGCAAGTTCTTTTCCATAAGCACGTATGACTATAATCGAAATACATGCCTACATTATATTGATGAATTGGAGCTAGTTCTGTGTCACCCCATGTTATAACTGTTGCATGATGAATGCCATCCGACATAATTATCCATCATTGATCCATTGCCTACGAGCTCGTTTCATATTGATCTTTGTTTTGTTACTTTTCCACTGCCACTATTACGATTGCTACAAAACTGCTACTGTTACTTTTGCCACTGTTACCGTTATTTCCATACTACTTTGCTACTAATTATTTTGCTGCAAATATTAAGTCTTTCAGGTGTGGTTGAATTGACAACTCAGCTGCTCATACTCGAGAACATTCTTTGGCTCCCCTTGTGTCGAATCAATAAATTTGGGTTGAATACTCTACCCTCAAATAGTGTTGCGATCCCCTATACTTGTGGGTTATCATTAACCAAACCAAGCATGCTTAACAACTTGGAAATATAGCAATTGTATTTCTTTCTCATGTATTTAGTACAACCAAATCCAATTTATTTCTCACATGGTATACAATAACAAAATGCACCCACAACAATTGAACAACGCATTGCATAATTGAACCAAACAGTTAACTAAACACCACAACAAATGAATCAAATGTTAACTGAGCACTGATGACCCACAAGTATAGGGGATCTATCGTAGTCCTTTTGATAACTAAGAGTGTCGAATCCAACGAGGAGCAGAAGAAAATGACAAGCGGTTTTCAGCAAGGTATTCTCTGCAAGCACTGAAATTATCGGTAACACATAGTTGTGTGATAAGATAATTTGTAACGGGTAACAAGTAACGAAAGTAACTAAGGCGCAGCAAGGTGGCCCAATCCTTTTTGTAGCAAAGGACAAGCCTGGGCGAACTCTTATATAAAGCAAAGCGCTCCCGAGGACACATGGGAATTACTGTCAAGCTAGTTTTCATCATGCTCGTATGATTCATGTTTGTTACTTTGATAATTTGATATGTGGGTGGACCGGTGCTTGGGTGCTGTCCTTCCTTGGATAAGCCTCCCACTTATGATTAACCCCTCTCGCAAGCATCTGCAACTATGGAAGAAGAAATAAGATAAATCTAACCATAGCATGAAACATATGGATCCAAATCAGCCCCTTACGAAACAACGCATAAACTAGGGTTTAAGCTTCTGTCACTCTAGCAACCCATCATCTACTTATTACTTCCCAATGCCTTCCCCTAGGACCAAATTATGGTGAAGTGTTATGTAGTCAACGTTCACATAACACCACTAGAGGAGAGACAACATACATCTCATCAAAATATCAAACGAATACCAAATTCACATTATTACTTATAACAAGACTTCTCCCATGTCCTCGGGAACAAACGTAACTAATCACAAAGCATATTCATGTTCATAATCAGAGGAGTATTAATTATCATTAAGGATCTAAACATATGATCTTCTACCGAATAAACCAACTAGCATCAACTACAAGTAGTAATCAACACTACTAGCAACCCACAGGTACCAATATGAGGTTTTAAGACAAAGATCGGATACAAGAGATGAACTAGGTTTTGAGAGGAGTTGGTGCTAGTGAAGATGTTGGTGGATATTGACCCCCTCTCCATGAGAGGATCGCTGGTGATGATGATGGCAATGATTTCGCCCTCCCGGGAATACTACTTGTGCATCCACTTCCATAAACCCAAAGTTGTTCCATATGAGTCCACCATACCTACCTATATGCGGTATTTACCTGACGTTCCAAGTAAATTTGCATGTTCCAAACTCTAAACCTTCAAATGATAATATGTTTTGTATGCTCGAATCACTCATGTACCAACTAGGGTTGTCCATATCTTCCATGCTAGGTGGGTTATTCTCACGATGAGTGGACTCCGCTCATCATTCACAAGAAAATGGCTGGTAACCGGGATGCCCAGTCCCATGCTCAAATCAAATCAAAAATAATTGCAAACAAAACTCCCCCAGGACTGTTGTTAGTTGGACGGACCCGTTATTTCGGACCAGCCGTGGAATGTGCTTGTCCGTGGTGGGGGATGATGCGGCTTGAAGCTACATCGGTATTTCCCCAAAGAGGAAGGGATGATGCAGCACAACGGTGGTAGGTATTTCCCTCAGTTATGATACCAAGGTTATCGAACTAGTAGGAGAACCAAGCAACACAACGTAAACATCACCTGCACACAAATAACAACTACTCGCAACCCGATGTGTAAAAGGGGTTGTCAATCCCTTTCGGGTAGCGGCGCCTCAAGATAGGCAAACATATGTGAATAAATTGTAGTAGATTGATAGATCGAATGCCAAATAAAATAAATAAGAATAAATTGCAGCAAGGTATTTTTGTATTTTTGGTTTAATAGATCTGGAAATAAAAGCAAAGGAAAAGTAGATGGCAAAGGCAAATAATATGAGAAAGGGACCCCAAGGCTGTAGTTTTCACTAGTGGATTCTCTCGAGAAAAATAGCAAACGGTGGGTAAACAAATTACTATTGGGCAGTTGATAGAACTTCAAATAATCATGACGATATCCAGGCAATGATCATTATATAGGCATCACGTCCAAGATTAGTAGACCGACTCCTGCCTGCATCTACTACTATTACTCCACACATCGACCGCTATCCAGCATGCATCTAGTGTATTAAGTTCATGGAGAAACGGAGTAATGCAATAAGAACGATGACATGATGTAGACAAGATCTATTATAGTGGACTCATGTGGCAAAAATGGTTTAATGGATTTTGGATGCACAAGTAAAGGTCATACTTAGTGCAAAATGAAGGCTAGCAAAAAGATTTAGAAGCGACCAACCAAGAAACGAATAATATCATAAGCAAGCATTAAGCATAATTAACACCGAATAATGCACCACAGGTAGGATATAATTTTCATTAAATGATTATTGACTTTCGTGCATGCATAGGGAATCACAAACCTTAACACCAATATTCTTACTAGAGCACAATTACTCATCACCATAACTCACATATCACATCATCATATCTCAAAACTATTACTAAGAATCAAGTTTATTTTGTCCAGTGATCTTCATGACATTTTCTTTTTCTTTATCCTTCTTGGATATCTATCATTTTGGCACTAATTTTCATGTGTTGCTTTTCATAAGCTCGAACAAATATAAGTGAAGATCATGAGCATAACAAATTTTCTTTCTCTCAAAATAATTTAAGTGAAGGAAGAGAGAATTTCTTAAAAATTTTACTAACTCTCAAATAAATATAAGTGGAGAAAGAGAGTATTTCTTTAAAAATAACAAAGCACACCATGCTCAAAAAGATATAAGTGAAGCACTAGAGAAAGTCCTAGCTCATAAAAGATTTAAGTGAAGCATAGAGAGCAATTCTATCAAGTCATGATGTAATTTTGGCTCTCTCAAATAGGTGTGTCCAGCAAAGATTAATGACTTAAAACACAAAATAAAACAAGAAAATACATATATCATACAAGACGCTCCAAGCAAAACACATATCATGTGACGAATAAAAATATAGTCTTGAGTAAAATATCGATAGTTGTTGGAAGAAAGTGGGGATGCCACTCGGGGGCATCCCCAAGCTTAGTTGGTTGCTCATTCTTGGATAATAGCTTGGGATGCCCAAGCTTAGGCTCTTACATCCTTCCTTCATCCATCGTAAGATAACCCAAAACTTGAAAACTTCAATCACACAAAACTCAACAAAAACCTTCATGAGATCCGTTAGTATAAGAATAATAAACCACTACTATAAGTGTTGTATCAAACCAATTCATATTTTGTTTTGTATTATATGTACTGTATTACAACTTCTCTATGGAAAAAACTCATCAAAGAAAACCATAGAGCCATCAAAATAAGCACACAACACAAAGAAAACAGAATCTATCAAAACAAAACAGTCTATAGCAATCTGGCTATTTTGAATACTTCTATAACTCCAAAAATTATGCCAAATTAGGAAGACCTGAGAAATTTGTATATTGATCAACTGTAATTGGAATGGGTATTTTATCGCTCTCTGGTAAAAAAATGATAATTGTTTTCGTGAGCGCAAACCTTTCTGTTTTTTTAGCAAGATCAAACAACTATTGCCCAAGAAGATCCTAAAGGCTTTACTTGGCACAAAAACTAATTAAAACATAAAAAACACAATCATAACAATAGCATAATTGTGCTAACACTCAAAAACAGAAAGAAAAAAGCAAAAATATTTTTTATTCATTGTGTTGCCTCCCAACAAGCGCTATCATTTTATGCCCCTAGCTAGGCATAAGATTTCAACGATGCTCACACGAAAGATAAGAATTAAAACACAAGGAGAGCATCATGAAACATATGACAAACACATTTAAGTCTAACATACTTCCTACGCATAGGAATTTTGTAAGCAAACAAATTATCAAGACAAGAAACATCTAACATATGCAAAGAAGAGGAATAAAACTTTAACGATCTCAACATAATGAGAGGTAATTTAGTAACATGAAAATTTCTACAACCATATTTTCCTCTCTCAAAATAATTATATGTAGGATCATAATAAAATTCAATAATATAGCTATCATGTAAAATTTTCTCTTCATGATCCACATGCATAAAAGTTTTATAATCTTCCGAGATAGTGGGATTAACATCAACTAAAGTCACGACCTCTCCAAACCCACTTTCATCAAAAAATTCATAAGATTGAACACTCTCCAAATACATGGGATTATTTTTACCTAAAGTTGACGCTCTTACAAACCCACTTCCAATATTATTGCAAATAACATATTCATCATGAGGCTTAAATAAATTTTGAAGATCATAAGAAGAATCACCCCAATCATGATCATTACAATAAGTAGTGGGCGTAGCACACCTAGCATCCCCAAGCTTGGGGTTTTGCATATTATTGGCACAATTGACATTAATAGAATTTATAGTAAAATCATTGCAATCATGCTTTTCATTCACGGGGCTATTATGAGTCACTTTACAAATTTCTTCATCAGAATTTTCAGATTCATGAATCTCAAGCAAAACTTCATAGAGATAATATAGTGCACTCAAATCCCTAGCAATTGGTTCATGATAATTATATCTTTTAACAAGATTAGCAAGTGGATGAGGATCCATATCAATAGATTTCCAGCAAGCGAAGATGCAAGCAAATAGAAGGCACATGGCAACACAAGCAAACATGAGATCTGATGAGAAAACAGCAAACGGAAAAGAGGGCGAATAAAACGACAATTTTTTGGGAAGTGGGGGAGAGGAAAACGAGAGGCAAATGGAAATAAATGTAAATTGCAAGGAGATGAGATTTGTGATTAGGAACCTGGTTATGTTGAAGATCATCCCCGGCAATGGAACCAGAAATTCTCCTTGATGGTAGCTGGAACTACGTCGGTATTTCCCTGGAGAGGGAGGGATGATGTAGCACGGCGACGGTAGGTATTTCCCTTAGTTATGAAACCAAGGTATCGGACTAGTAGGAGAACCAAGCAACACAATGTAAGCAGCACCTGCACACAAATAACAACACCTCGTAACCCGACGTGTTAAAAGGGTTGGCAATCCCTTCCGGGGTATGGCGCTCAAGGTAGGCAAATGAACGTGAGGTAAATTGTAGTAGATTGATAGATCGAACGCCAAATAAAATAAATAAAGATAAAACGCAGCAAGGTATTTTTGTATTTTTTGGTTTAATAGATCTGAATAAAAATGCAAAGGAAAAGTAGACTGCAAGGCAAATATATGAGAAAGAAGACCCATGGGTCGTAGGTTTCACTAGTGGCTTCTCTCGAAAAAAATAGCAAACGGTGGGTAAACAAATTACTGTGGGAAATTGATAGAACTTTAAATAATTATGACGATATCCAGGCAACGATCATTACATAGGCATCATGTCCAAGATTAGTAGACCGACTCCTGCCTGCATCTACTACTATTACTCCATGCATTGACCGCTATCTAGCATGCATCTAGTGTATTAAGTTCATGGAAAATGAATTAATGCAATAAGAACGATGACATGATGTCGGTGTACAAATGTAGGGGCTCTCCTTTTGCACCCCTTTACTTGTGCACGGGCAGTCAGAGCCGCGCCCACGGCCGCACTGAGCAGGGCGGAGGAGGGATGCCGGAGTGCAAGGCAGCAAGAGCAATGCCAAGACCAGGGGCGCAAAGAGAGCAAGAGGGCGAGGTCGACTCCCCCGACAAGACCCTTGCCGGGGTGGTTTCCGCAGCCCCGGCAAGATCCTTGCCAGGGCAACTTGCCTAATGCTAGCAGAGCGCGCCACCCTTGAGACAAGGGGTTCCAACACCATCAACCACATTGGAACCAAGGCTCGGGAGGCACCTCCGTGGTGGCATGCAAATCTTTGTAGAGATCATAAATACACAAGATCAGACAAGAACCAAAAGACGACGATCCTTAGTGATATCCTTGCCAAGGAAGTCCACGAGACCCCCGGCAAGATCCTTGCCGAGGACGACCGTGATGTCGCGGCAAGACCCTTGTCGGCCCCCCAGCAAGGTCCTTGCCGAAGACACCTGCGGGGCCGCAGCCAGGCCCACGCCTGCCAAGACTCCACCGCCGCTCCCATGCAGCTGCCAACTCGACCAGCTGGGCAGGCATATGCGTGGCAACGCGTGGCCTCCACACCAACTCAGCAAGCACCTGCGTGGTGGCATGCAGATCTTCATGAAGGCTCCACCACCATGCCATCCCAGCAGCCAACCAACATGGCGCTACAACGCCTCGTTAGCTTGGACGCGCGTCAGAGCTGGGCGAGGCGGCGACAGCTGGGATGAGCTTCTTTGCCGTCCCCAATAAAGCAAGAGGGGCACGTCGGCAGCACATTAAATGTGTTTGTCCGACGATGCCATAGGTTAGACTCAGCCACTGTACACCTTTCCACCTCTTGTGTGCCACTGTGGTGACCCCTTTTGTCTATAAAAGGAGGCCCGAGGCGTACTAGAGGGGGATTCGGATCTTTTGGACTAGACAGACACCGCAGCTAGTTCATGAACACAAGAACACTCAAATATACATAGAAGCAGACTAGGGTTTTACGCGTCTCCGTAGCCCGAACCTAGGTAAATGATTTTCGTGCTGACCGCCAGACCTGCTCTTTGCAAAACCCCGTGCCCGCCAACCGTAGAAGGGATCCCAGTGACCCCATAGGTGTCGTTTACACCGACATCTTTGGCATGCCAGGTAGGGGGTGCGCAGTTGTGGAAATCTGGTCTGGTTGAAGCAGCGGCTTCATCATGGCCGTCGCTTCAAAGAAGAGGATGACCCAACAAGTGGCGTCCTCGGTGGACACAGTGAACGCTCAAGCGGTGGCAGAAAAGCTAAGTCATGCAAAACTTTGAGTAATTCCTTTTTTATATATATGATTATCGTCCTCGACGATCTTGCCCTGTGTATGGAAAACCTGCACGCAATGGGGCCCTGCCACTATTGGCAACGCCCTCGTTCTAATTCGAGTCCGCTCAACAGTTCGAGCGGCTGCGTCGAGAATGGCAGGGTGACCTTCTACGATTGGCAACACTCTCGTTCTGTCTCGAGTCTGCTCGACAGCTCGAGCGGCCGCGTTAAGAGCAGTGAGGTGGTTTGCCCGACAGCAAGCATAACCGGCAGGCCATTGAGGATCCGTCCTCAAGGCACCGCGGCCTGGGTTTCCGTGCCGGCAAGCCTACCCAATTAACGTAGGGTGGACGTACAAAGGGAGATCAAACGGGAAAATAACATGCATCGTTTCGAAAGCACTGCAGAGTTATATTACATCATTTGTTGCTACGGTTCTAACTAAAGTAAAAAAATTCTTGGTCATGAACCTGCAGCGGTGATAAGAAATGTGGTGCCTAGTCCCGGCGCTGGCCTTCTATCTTCCGAACTCCGTCGATGAGGCTAATGACGGGCTCGATACGCTCCTCAAGTGGAGCGAGGTCCACGCCCTCCGGCAAGCTGTCAAGCGCAGCTTCAAAGTTGAGGTCAAGGTTCTAGTACGCCACCTTGGTGAGGACCTTGGTCATGGCACCCTGGCAAAGCCTCCGGGCCTCCTCGGCCAGAGAGGCCGCCCTGTTGGAGCGGAACCGCTCTAGGGCCCCGAGCACACCCTCAAAGAATAGAGTCAGCCTAGCATTAGGACTCACGTTTGGCTCTGGGACGTACCTCACGTTTGGCATCCCCATGGTAGCCAGCTGCATGGTGATCCTTTCGGCGACATCGGTGAGGTGGCTGATCCAGAGCTTCTCGTCCGCCATGAAATCCACGTGGCTGACGGCGCCGTTCTTCCGCAGTAGCCTCTCCTCCTCCGGATTCTTGGTCAGGGTCTCCTCCCGAGCCCTGACCTCCGAGAGCGTCCTCTCAAGACCCTCCAGCTTCAGCTTCAGGTCCTTGATGGACTCGTTGGCCGTGGAGAGTAGCTCGAACTTCTCGAGGACTGCGACATGCGCGTCAGCCAAGGCACCCTTGGCCGCGTCCCTCTCCCTCGTCGGCTCCTGGATCTGCTTCTTCAGCCCGTCCCACTCCACCTCCAGCTCATTCACCTTGCCGGCATGGACCTGGACCTGATCATTGAGGGCTTCCTCATGCCTCTGCTCTAGTTCCTGGGTCCGCTACACGACAAGCTCCTTGACCCCCTCGTCCTTGTCGAAGTGTCGCGGCGAGTTTCTCCTCGCGAGCGGCAAGGTCCTACTCCTGGGAGTTCAGCTCGGCCTGGTGCTGACGCCGAGCGGCCTCCTCCTTGGCGGCCTATTGACTCGCCGCCTCCTAGGCCTTCTCGACATTGGCCTGCTTCATGACAAGCTCCAGCTTGCGCTCGGCCAGCTGATCTTGGGCGGTCTTCAATTCCTCACAGGCCTGGCGGAAGCAAGCCTGCGTCTCGGTGACGTGCCATTCGAGGTTTGCCTCTGCCTTGTCCACCGCTGCCATCCTGGACTTGGCCTTGTCCAGGCGGGCACGGTGAAGTGCCTGAAGCTTGTGGAAGTTGGCGCTCATGCTCTGGAGGAGCCGCTCTTCCTGGGAACCGTCGCCACCGATGCTCGGTTCGTCACGACCTCGAGCCCAGCGGCGGCAAGCACCTCGTCGTCGAACACCTCCCCCTCGGCGGGTGCCCTAGTGCTCGCCGTCCATGGGAGGTGGACGAACAGTTCGTCACTCACCTTTAGATACTTGCCCGAGCCAAAGGCGGCGGAGGAGGAAGGATGGTCGTCGACCACCTCCTCCTCAGCAGTGGCCTTGCTGGCCTCCTCGGGAGACCCCTTGTCGGCCTCCTTGGCAGCAGCCTCGTCGACCTCCCCGGCAGGCCCCTCGGCGGCGTCCTTAGCAAGATCCTTGGCGGCCTCCTTAGCAGCGATCTCATCGGCCTCGGCCGCGGCATCCCTGGTGACCTCCTCGGTGATAGTGTCCATGTCCTCTCGGTCCACCGAGGAAGGATCTGGACATCGATAA
The DNA here is from genome assembly GCF_002162155.2 of Triticum dicoccoides. NCBI lineage: Eukaryota > Viridiplantae > Streptophyta > Magnoliopsida > Poales > Poaceae > Triticum > Triticum dicoccoides. Next base: position 547,270,383 of record NC_041392.1, on the reverse strand, counting down.
GGGGAATGAGGCGAAGTCAAGATCAAAATTCGAAAGAAGAAAAACGAGCGGGAACAGAAGGCAAACAACTCACCCGTGCCAAGCTGGGACAAAGTGGCCCCCTCCCCACCAACGTCCGGTGGCGGGACGGAGCCGCCGGCGCCCGTGTTCGCCTCCTCCTCTGTGTGCATGGGCTCGGTGCTTGGCGCCCTTGCTGTGGACGCCCCTCGAGGTGGCGTGGTTGATGGGGGCGACGTGTTGGGGGTGGCCCTCAGTGGCTCCTCCTACTGTCATCCTCCTCCTGCAACCACGACAAGGTCAGGACCAAGAAATCATGTCCCGGCACACGTCGATGGGAAACGAGTGATGAACGCACGCTGGGGGCTACGCCGGGGGCTGCTATCTGGGCTGCTCTCCACCACCAGCGGCGTACTCGAGGTGCCCACCGGGGGGTGGCCGCCCGTCGAGGCCCTGGCCCTCTTTGCCACCCTCTGGGCCAGCGTCTCCATATCCCTGCGAAGATGAAGACAAGTAAATAAAGCGGCACGGTCTGATGGGACGGAGATGACAAAAGACCAGATACTTACTCATTCTCTGCCTCCTCTTCCGCTGGGACCCGAGGTCGAAGATGACCTCTGTGTCATCATCGACGGGAGGAGGGGAAGCGGGTGGAGTCCGAGGACGCTTGGACAAAGAAGAGACAGTCGCTTTCTTCTTCGCCACCGTAGCCTTCACTGCCTTCCCCGCCGCCGCGGCCCTCGTCTTGCGCATGGACACCTCCTGAGGTTGTTGCGGTTGTGCGGCCCTGCTAGGCCGGACCGGCTCACCAGAGATGGCCCGCCGCAGGACACGCCCTCTCCCTGTGGCTGGGGGCTCGACAGCCTTGACCTCCTCCCCGGACGACTCATCGACCTCATCTTCAATGAGAGGGGCCTTGGTGCCGGCGCTGATGGCCTCCCCAACTGATTCCGCCCACTCGGCGAGCTCCTTCTCCTCCACGGCCGCTGCGGCCTCGTCCTCCACGCCGCCAGTGCTGCCGGCCTCCTTGGCGAGCGCCGCCTCCGCCGCCCTGGCGGCAATATAGTCCAGCTCTGCTTGGGTGGTGTCCTGGATGAGCAACGGCTCTTCGCGGACATACTTCTCCGACACGGTGTTGAAGAACTCCTGCACCTGGTCCGCCTCTGGCTCGACCCAATTCGGGTCAAGGCCGTGCGCATTATAGTCCGGCATCATGGCGATGATGTCAGTTTGGCGGGAGTTGTTGCTCAGTGAGACCACCCCCACCAGCAACCCAAACAGGGGCCCCTTGGCGACCTTTCCAGCCTTCGCAAACCTGCCGGTCCTCTCGGCCCTGCCATCGCAGTTCATGTCGAGCTGAAAGAGCCGCTGGCAGAAGTGGGTCTGCCCCATCACCGTGAAGTTGTGGTTCAGGTCAGGGCAGAACCCCATGGTGTCAGCCGCATTCCTGAAGAGCTAGGCCGGCCTCCCCTTGTTGTGCAGTGAAGCAATGCGACGGCGGATGCAATCCGCCTAATCATCTCCAGGGTGAGCCCGGCAACGGCGAGGCGATGGATTCTGGTGATGGCGACTATGAGCTTCCCATCCTAGGCATCAACATCATCCAAGTCGTCCCTGCGAACCGGCGGCATCTAGCGAACCTGGCAAAATTCCTGAGGGTCCTCCTCCTTAATCCAGCACCACCGGCTTCGCCACTCCTCCCAACTCTCCTTCTGAGCGCCCTCTGGATACGTCCCCTTCTCCAGGGTCCTTGGGATCCAGGCGACACAATCAGAAATGGCGCCTCCCCTCTAGATCTGAGGGTAGAAGTAATGGCGGAAAAGCACCGTGTTGAGATGCACTCCAACGAAGCCCTCGCAGAGATGGGCGAAAAGGGCCATGCACGCCACGACTTTGGAGTGAAATCCAGGAGGTGGAAGCCATAGGTGTGCATGACGTCGTTGAAGAAATCGGAGAAAGGGGGGCAGAAGCCACAGGAAAAGTAGTCGATGAAGAATGGGTACCGATTCGGGGCAGCCTCGGGCAATCAGCGGGGATGACGCGTGTGGCCGGATGCCCCATCGTCTCTACCCCCCCACCATCTTACACCCCCACAAGGGCTTGAAGTTGTCCCGGAGGTGGACCATGTTGACCGTCAAGGGAAAGTAGGCGAGCTGCGTCCTTTGCCACTCCTTTTCCTTTGATGGTTTTGGGTGCCATGGCGGCTGCGAGAGCTGAAGGAGGAAGGGCAGCGAAAACGCGGCGGCGGCGAGCGAGAGCAAGGGCTCAAGGAGGAAGAAGGAGGGGACGGCAGTTCCGAGATTGGAGAAGGCACAAAGGGTAAAAGAGCAGCGCGTCCCCGATTATTCCTTTTTATGGGGAAGGCGTGGGCCACCTCTTTACCATTTACCATGATGTGACGCATGCGTGCGGAAACCGCCCCACGCATGACCCCCACGTCACGCATGACCCTCCACGTCGCGCGTTCAACACGGGGCGTGGGGGAGCGCAGCGGACGGAAAAGTTACTGCAGTAAAAATCCGCCCCGCCTGCCCTCGCACCGTTCTGGGCCTCGCCCAACAACGTGTCGCGCTTATGTGTGGCCCAGGCCCGGGGGCTCCTGTCGGTGTACAAAAGTAGGGGCTCTTCTTTTGCACCCCTTTACTTGTGCACGGGCAGTCAGAGCTGCGCCCACGGCCGCATTGAGGAGGGCAGAGGAGGGATACCGGAGCGCAAGGCAGCCAGAGTGTGGCACCCCGGCTCAGAGCGACCAGTTGACCTTGCATTGCCAGCCCAGAGACCATGTCTTCTAGCAACACACAACATCTTGGTACAGAAAACAACCGCTTTATTGATGCTAGCGGCTCAAAGTTTACATTACAACGGGTAGCGAGGCCAAGCGGCACACCCGGTGCGGCTGAACAATATGTACATTATTTAGTGAACATAAAAGGGCCTCGATCATAACAACTACGCGGCAGCGGAACAACGTCGTAGCAAAACTCCATAGCACAAGGACACCGATGTGGACACGATCTAGACTCGAGTAGCACTCCTTTCCACGGGACTTTCCTAAAATCTGGCATGACACGCCAGGTCAGTACATTGAATTTACTTGCAATCTCACAACAAGCATAAACATAATGACAAACAATATCATGATAATTAACCAATTATTAGTAATGCAACAATGTCCACCATGTTGTGATCACGCTCTTATGAGAACAGTCCCTCGGACTAGCTTACCACGGTAATCGCTTCTGGATCACAAATGTACCAACCACATGATCTTAGCTATGGATACCTCATGATCATTCCGGTGACCACATCCACGACCAATATTTGGTCTCAAACAGTGATCCTTCCGACGATCACAACCACGACCAACACTTGGTCTCAACCATCAGGATGACCTTCCCACCATCCTCAATAGTGCAAAGTTCATGACTTAGTGTGCAAGATTAATTAAATGTTGACCCATGGTGTGACCTACTTTCGAGGTGTCCGTAACCGTGGACTTGGACTTGGCTATCGATAGATTAATACACTCTGCAGAGGTAGCGCACTGTACCCACACAACGGAACCCATGGCCTCGTCATCCCATTCGGGTGGGCCAATGACATTCCGACGAAACCGACCTACTGCCATGACACTCTCTCGGCCACTCCGCCCACTCCCAACTGGGCTAGTCCTGGGTGGCCTTGTGTCTACCAAAGACACAACGACCACCGTCATGGCCAAAACATCCCTCACGGGGACCGATACCAAAATCTCAACAACAAGCACACAGGGTTATGTCTGCTTATCGGGCCAAGGTACCACACGCCCATAACCATCCCTAGTTGGAGGCACCGAGCAGAGGCATGACAACAGACCAAATAAAGGCCTTCCCATACATGCAAATGTGGTTGCACTGGGAAAAAGTCGATTCAGTGGCACCATGACCCGGTCAACGATATGTTCGAGTTGTGTTATTATCATGTTCAACTTAAACAAATAAAAAATAACCGGTGTCATAGTATGCCATGAAATGCAATCACTAACATATGCACCACATATTAACGAAAATGACTGAGTCAACTAAATCCACACTAAGCATAAACATCAACAACTCCTCATACTTCTCTGGTTAGGATTAAACTCACATAAACATAATATTTTCTAACCAATTTTACCATTTTTCTCATGCAAGAAAATAATCCCAATTAATTACTTATATCCATAACCATATTATTTATATCATAGCAAAGATTAATTCTAGTTTCTATAACAACTTAGTTAGCTACAAACTTTCTGATAATATAAGCATGTAAACTTAAACAAACACTAACAGAATATAAATTACATAATGATAATGATTTAAATGCATGGACTAAATCATTCATTCAAGTAGGAAAATCACAAATATTGAAGTGGCATCATGAAAATTTTGTTGTGGCCTGCCTTAGTGCAGATGAGGCTCAAGCCCCCTGGTGTTCCTCAAGACAAGCTTCACTCTCTAAAAATAATTTTAAACACAAAAATAAAACATCAAGAACCCTTCTGAAAATCACCAGAAAATCTAGACAGCAGGGAAAAATCCCATTTTTGGTGGGCTGCTAGATTTCTTTGCAAAGAACACAATGCAAAAAGAATCAATTCATTTGGACTTATGGTTGAAGAGTTATAGCTGTTTGAATCTCTCTGGATATAAATGAAATTTGAATTTAAATAAAAACAGACATGGGTGACGTCAAAGGCGTAAAGCCTCAGGGCGCCACCACTCGTACCGCTTCGCGCGCGTACTGAGTGGCTGACTAGCCGGCCTCGCTAGTCAGGTGAGGGGGAGAGGGAGATGGAAACAGAGGAGGTGCAGCTTCGCCGGAGCTCACGCCGGCAATGAGGGCTCCTTGGCCAAAATGAGAGGGAGGGATCGAGAGAGGGGATGGAGGCGCACCTGCCCATACCCGTAGCGTAGCTAGGGGTGGTCGGACGGCGTCGGAATCGACCTTGTAAGCGGAGGCAGAGAGAGGAGGTCGCCGGAGATGAAGACGACAGCGAACAACAGCGACTCCAGGGGCTTCAACCAGGCGGAACAGCACCACCGGAGAGTGGTGGAGGCCCTGGAAGGATTGCCCAGGAATGGGAGGGGCTGTATCTACCGTGACGACCCGAGAGGATCGCCGGCGAGCTCGAGCTCGGGGACGGTGGCCCGCGGCCTGCCCGGCCGGGCTACGGTTCTCTACGATGTTGTGGGGTGTGTGGGGGTGGAGGATGGTGCTCAAGGAGGCTGGGGGTGGCTCCATTTATAGGCGAGAGGCGAGGGGGGAATCGGGCTCCACCGTTGACACATGGAAACGGCATCTAGCGAAGAGCGGCGTCAGTGAGAGAGGGATAAGGCGATGCAGCTCACGCGGGGACTGTGTGCGAATGGGGACGAGCACAGGATCAAGGAGAAGGTGACGAGCACAGTGCACACCGCACTGTTACGTTGGCCGGGCTGGGCCCGTGCTCGCTGCAGCGAGCGCCGGTGTCGGCGAGTGCTAGGGGAGAGTTAAGGGGGTTTGAACAAAGATGGTCGCGAGGTATGCCATGCTTTGGCAGTCGGGGAAGCGAGCACGCGCGAAACAAAGCGTTTGGCGGCACTTAGAGCGCGTCGACATGCAGGCTGGCATCATGTACACGCGTTGTCACCGCGCGAACTTTGCCCTCAGGCCAACCTACGTCCAAAGTTCATGTCTGCCTTGTTGTTCGTGGTAGTTTTGAATATTACCACGATTTGGTTTGGACCCAGACGCAGTAGAAAAGATTTCACAAGCCAAGTAAGTTTCTGATCAGTAACTTTGAGAGTTTACTCAGGTCAAACAGCTGGGAGTTTGGGGCTGGGTTTTGGAGGCTAGCAATCATCTACTAATGTGATGATGCACAAGAAAAATCAGCCTCATTGCAGCAAGTAAAATGGTAGTTGCTGTAGAAACCACCATTTTTGTCCAGAACAGAAAATATTTTATGTAGCAAAAATATTCCAAAAAGTGGTGCACTATTTTTGCTCAGGAAGGTTCCCTAGGGTTTAAAGAATATTTGTGAATTTTCTCAGATTTTTGTGGGCAAGAAAAATTGGCGTTGCTTTGGAGCACATTGATCTAGCTAGGGTTTAAGAGAAGGAAATGAATATTTTTCATTAAAGAAAAATATTCCAAATATTATTATGAGGTGAACCAGAGAGGAAACGATGATTAGAAAGGGAGATAAGGCACTTGGGTGAAAGCCAAGGGTACCCAAGTGTTTAAGTCCACATGAAAAGATTCAAAAACTCTAAATTTCAAAATCAATTCAAATGAAAATCAGGCAAATAAAAGAGGGCAAAAACTAGGCTGTCACAAACCTCCCCCACTTAGAATGAATCTCATCCTCGAGATTCGGTTGCTTGGGAAAACCATTCAGGATAATGTGCCCTTAGAAATTCTTCTCGTTCCCAAGTTGATTTTGACTCAGTGTGATGCTCCCACTGGACTTTGTAGAACTTCCTCACTTTACTGCGAGTGACCCTTTCCATCTGATCCAAAATTTTGACCAGCCTCTCTTCGTTTGTTAAATCCTTTGCCAACTCTATTTCGGCCATAGCAGTCCTTTTCTCAGGCGGCTATTTGCATCGCCTCAACTGTGAGACATGAAACACGTTGTGCACGTCTGACAATTCTGGGGGTAGTTCCAACTGATAAGCAATAGTACCCACTCGGTACATGACTGGAAATGGACCAATAAATCTAGGTGCCATCTTTCCACGAGTCTGAAATCTCTTGACTCCTTTCATAGGAGTGACTCGGAGGTATACATGTTCTCTGGGTTCAAAACTGATCTGTCGGTGCTTTGCATCATAATAACTCTTTTGTCGAGATTTGGCCAATTGCAATCTATCTCTGATTTCCCTAAGTTGTTTCTCAGCATCCATCATGAGATCTGTTCCGAAATGCGGCTATCTCTAGTTTGAGACCAATTTATAGGAGTGCGGCACTTACGGCCATACAAAGCCTCGTGCGGTGATATCTTTAGACTGGTCTAGAAGTTGTTGTTATAAGAGAACTCGGATATGGCAGACAGTCTTCCCATTTAGATCCTTGGCCAAAGCATAGGCTCGCAGCATATCTTCAAGTATTTGGTTTACCCGCTCTGTCTATCCATCAGTCTGAGGATGATAAGCGGTACTGTATTTCAGCGCTGTCCCCACGGCTTGATGGAGACATGACCAAAAAGTAGAGGTAAAAAGTGAACCTCGGTCAGAAGTGATGGTTCGAGGTACTCCATGAAGACTGACTATCCTGGATACATACAACTGTGCGAGTTGGTCTGATCGATATGTGGTTCTGATTGGGATAAAGTGAGCAACCTTGGTTAAGGTGTCCACTATGACCCAGATTGCATCATTGCCTCGTTGAGTCTTGGGCAGCCCGGTTATGAAATCCATGCAGACATCATCCCATTTCCATTGCGAGACTGGCAGTGGTTGGAGAAGTCCGGCTGGCTTCTAATGCTCTGCCTTTACCTTGTTGCATATGTCGCAACATGCCACAAAATAGGCAATGTCCTTCTTCATTCCATCCCACCAAAATATTTGTCGGAGGTCTTCATACATTTTTGTACCTCCCGGGTGAATGGAATACGAAGATTCATGTGCTTCAGACAGGATTTTCTGCTTTAAATCTGCTTGATTGGGTACACAAATCCTTCCCCCGGAAACGGAGGGTACCCAATTGAACCTTCGAGAAGTTTGAAGTCTGTTCTGCTACCATACTCTTGGCATGTTTTTGCAGAACGGTGTCAATTGGCTGGGCCTTGCGGATCTCTTCCTCAAGTGTTTGGGCAATTTCCAAAATATTAGCAAGGCCAGCATCAACTATGACCAGGTTGAGCTGAGCAATCTCCTCTTGAAGTTTAGGAGGCAAGGATCCCAATATGACATTCAGGCTGACAAGCTTTCGACTGAGCGCATCGGCGACCACGTTGGCCTTACCCGGGTGGTAATTTATTCGAAGATCGTAATCCTTGACTAACTCAAGCCACCTTCATTGACGGAGATTTAAATCTAGCTGAGTAAATATATACTTGAGGCTTTTGTGATCGGTAAAAATTTGGCACCTCTTCCCGATGAGATAGTGCCTCCAAATTTTTAGAGCATGAACCACCACGGCCAATTCCAGATCATGAGTGGGATAATTTCCCTCGTGGTGTTGTAGCTGTCGTGATACATTAGCTACTACCTTGCCGTCTTGCATAAGTACGCATCCCAGTCCTTGTCTGGAGGCGTCACAATACACATCAAAACTGCGGTAGATATCTGGAAGAGTTAACACAGGTGCGATCGTCAGCCGTATCTTTAGCTCATTAAAACTTTTCTCATAGTCCTCGGTCCATTCAAACTTCTTATCCTTTTTGAGCAGCTCCATCATGGGCTTAGCAATTTTGGAAAACCCTTCAATGAAACGATGGTAATACCCGGCTAATCCAAGAAAACTCCGGATCTGTGATATGGTTGTGGGTGGCAACCAATCGAGCGCATCCTTTACTTTGCTCGGGTCCATGGCTATACCTTCGGCAGATAGAACGTGTCCAAGAAACCCAACTTGCTTGAGCCAAAACTCACACTTACTGAATATGGTGTAGAGCTGATGGTCGCGGAGTCGTTGTAGTACTGCTCAGAGGTGTTCTTTGTGATCTTCTTCACTACTTGAGTAAATAAGTATGTCATCGATGAAGACTACCACAAACTTCTAGAGGAAATCCATGAATACTTTGTTCAGCATATGCATGAAGAAAGCTGGGGCATTGGTGAGACCAAAGGACATGACTGTATATTCGTAAAGACCGTACCGAGTAGTGAATGCAGTCTCAGGAATATCTTCCTTTTTAATCTTGAGTTGATGATATCTTGTCCTTAGATTAATCTTGGAGAATACTTTGGCCCCACTGAGCTGATCAAACAGATCATCAATCTGTGGCAGTGGATATTTATTTTTGATGGTGACATCGTTTAGCTGACGATAATCCACACACATGCGGAGGCTGCCATCCTTTTTGTCCACGAAGATAGCAGGTGATCCCCATGGTGACGAGCTAGGACGGATATATCCTTTCCGGAGCATTTCATCAAGCTGTTTCTTTAGCTCCACTAATTCTGATGAGGGCATCCGGTAATACTTCTTGTATAAAGGTGCGGTTCGGGGCACAAGATCTATTGCAAACTCAAGCTCGCGATCTGGTGGCATGTCTGGCAACTCTTCGTGAAATACATCTGGAAACTCACTGACCACAAAAATTAATTCCAATCCAGCCATAGCGGTGAAGGCCATTTCTTTCTTGGGTATGCTTCTGCGAGCATAGAATTTGGTAGTCTGCCCCTTCGGACTGGTCAAAGTAACTTCTCGGGTCGCGCAATTTATGCATACTTGATATTGAGTCAGCCAATTCATACCCAAGATAACATCCAACTTATCTGACTCAATGATTATCAAAGAAGTTGGAAAACAGACTCCGTTGATAATGATTTCCAGATTACGACAGACGAGATTGCTCCTGATTAATGATCCCGGGGTTTGTACCAGCATATTCTTGCCCAAAAGAAAACAAGGAAATTTGTTTTGGGCAACAAAACTCCGAGAAATAAAAGAGTGGGAAGCCACAGAGTCAAATAAAATTACTGCAGGTATGTTATTAACAGAAAACATACCAATGATGACTTCGAGGTTCTCTTGGGCTTCATCGGCAGAGAGGTGATGAACGTGCCCAATGATGTTTTGCTGGGTCGGGCATGACTCCATATAGTTGACTTGTGGCCTGAATAGAGCATTTGCTTTGCTGTTCTTGGGACACTGTCTGGCATAATGTCTGGTTTGCCCACAACTAAAGCAAGCATTGATGCGCTGGAGCTCCTTGCGCACTGGGTTGGGCACAACATTCTTGACTTGGGTGGTGGTCTTGTTAACATTTTGCTGCCAATTGGGCTTGTATTCCACCTGAGTCTGCTGCCAGGTACGGGCCTTTTGCACGGGTTGCCCATCCTTCTTTGGCTCGAACTTGCGCTTGTGATCGTTATTGACAGGCCTGTTGTCTGATATGAGCTTGTGCTCCCTTTCAGCAATGAAAGCTTTGTTCACCAAAGTTTGGAAATCTGGAAATCAAACATGCTGAGAGTACACCGGAGTTGCAGGTTCAATCCACCAAGAAATCTGTCAATCTTTCTTTCTTTGGTGGCCACGTCATGAAGGGAGTAACGAGCCAGGTGATTGAATTTTTGCAGATATTCACCCACAGACTGATTTCCTTGGAGGAGCGATAGAAACTCGCGCTGCTTAGTCTTCATATTCCAGTAGGGATATGTTATTTCTGGAACTGATCCTTGAATTTTGTCCAGGTAATTTCTTCATCAGGGGGCCACATGGCTTTTGCATTTTCCAACCATATGGCAGCAACGCCTTCAAGATAATGAGTTGCGAACGGAACCTTATCATCTTATTCCGTATGAGCAATCTCAAGCTTTCTCTCAATGGTTCGTAACCAATCGTCTGCATCCAAGGGATCAAGGACCTGACTGAAACTGGGAGGCTTGGTCCTCTGAAAATCTGACAACTTGGAGTGGTGACCATATTGATTTCCATTCTGACCAACCATAGCTTGCACACTTCTTAATATTTCAATTAGATCATTGTTCCGTCTTTCCTCAAACATTTGAATAATTTGCTCGGTGGAGGGTGGATTTGGCGGTGGAGGCGGTGGTGGAACGTACGGCTCGGGGGAGTGTCCTGCCTGTTGTGCGAAACGACAAATAGGGGTACCCTCGCGAACGTTGTTACTGCTGCCTCCACGCGGCATCCTATTATGACCTTTCCCAAGGAAACGCAACCGAGATGAGAAACATTCAAAATAAATTGGGGAAAAGCCAGCAACAAAAGCCTGAGAAAAACTGAAATGACGAAGAAAACACGGCGAATAACATAGAGTTCTAACATAATTATACATAGACTTGTACATGAAAGATACCCAACATGCCAGGTTCAACTACTCTCATACATAAAACGAAACATCATGACTCGTGCTACTATATCCGGACATCATCCCGACGACTGCGGATACTCAGGGGATCTACTGCTCTGCTGGTGCTGCGGGGTCCTCTCCTGAAGCGGACTCGGATCCGGAACTGACGAGGTTAACTGAGACCTCCGGGTTAAAGATAACACGACGACGCTGCCTAGAGGGATCTCCCTCAGGGGCAGGTGTAGGATGAATCATCAGGGCTACATGAGTAGAGAGAAGTGTAACCCACTCAGCAGGGGCACTGAGAGGGTTCACCGTCAAGGCGCCCGAGCTACTCGGGGGAGTAACCGGTGAAACAGGGGAACTAGAACTGGATGGAATATAAGGAGTAAATCCCAGAGAGGATGGAGTAGTGGTAGATCTAGTAGTGACTAAAGCAGCGGCTAAAGCAGTACGAGCACAAGTCAGCTCTCGAGCCAGCTCGTGGATCATAAGATAGCTAGCAGTGATGTAACGAGCAAGATGACTAGCAACACTATCAGACTCCCGGTCAATGGTAGAGAAACGGACACGACCATTGTCGTGCAGAGAAGGATAGTAGTACAAACCTGGGTGGTTCTGCATTCGGACCTCGTTGTAACGAAGCTCGACAAGGACCTCGAATGCAGCAAACTGGACAGCCTGAGAAGCGGTAGAAGCGTAACCGCTCCGAGAGGTACGAGTGTAAGTGCTGGAATCGGAACTGGTGCACAAAGTAACCACTGCATGATACTCATACACTGAGTCAGCTAGACGCTCCCGGTACACGCGATAGACTGGATCGTCACCGAGGGGGTACAGCCGACGCCACACGCTACGAAGGAGATGCGGCGACGTGAACGGCATCAACTGCAACTGGCATGGATACAGCACCGGAGCCATCTACACTCACAACCATTAGCATGTTAGTATAAAAATAAAAAAAGTGCATGAAATGCAACAACCAGCTATAAATGCTACCGACACTCAACTTAGACTCGTATCTAACGTCCAGTTAACACGTCGAAGTCTAGCATGGCCTACAGTCAGCGCGGCTCTGATACCAAGCGTTGTGGCACGCCAGCTCAGAGCGACCGGTTTACCTTGCATTGCCAGCCCAGAGACCATGTCTTCTGGCAACACACAACATATTGGTACAGAAAACAACCTCTTTATTGATGCTAGTGGCTCAAAGTTTACATTACAACAGGTAGCGAGGCCAAGCGGCACACCCGATGCGGCTGAACAATATGTACATTATTTAGTGAACATAAATGGGCCTCGATCATAACAACTACGTGGCAGTGGAACAACTCATAGCGGAACTCCATAGCACAAGGACACCGATGTGGACACGATCTAGACTCGAGCAGCACTCCTTTCCACGGGACTTTCCTGAAATCTGGCATGACACGCTAGGTCAGTACATTGAATTTACTTGCAAGCTCACAACAAGCATAAACATAATGACAAACAATATCATGATAATTAACCAATTATTAGAAATGCAACAATGTAACCAACATGCTGTGATCACGCTCTTATGAGAACAGTCTCTCGGACTAGCTTACCAGGGTGATCGCTTCTGGATCACAAATGTACCAACCACATGATCTTAGCTATGGATACCTCATGATCATTCCGGCGACCACAACCACGACCAATATTTGGTCTCAAACAGTGATCCTTTCGGCGATCACAACCACGACCAACACTTGGTCTTAACCGTCAGGATGACCTTCCCGCCATCCTCAACAGTGCAAAGTTCATGACTTAGTGTGCAAGATTAATTAAATGTTGACCCATGGTGTGACCTACTTTCGAGGTGTCCATAACCGTGGACTCTGCTATCGTTAGATTAATACACTCTGCAGAGGTAGCACACTGTGCCCACACCACGGAACCCATGGCCTCATCATCCCATTCTGGTGGACCAACGGCATTCCGATGAAACTGACCTACTGCCATGACACTCTCTCGGACACTCGGATACACTCCCAACTGGGCTAGTCCTGGGTGGCCCCATGTCTACCAAAGACACAACGACCACCGTCGTGGCCAAAACGTCCCTCACGGGGACCGGTACCAAAATCTCAACAATGGGCACACAGGGTTATGTCTCCTTACCGGGCCATTGTACCGCACGCCCATAACCTTCCCTAGTTGGAGGCCCCGACCAGAGGCATGACAACAGACCGAATAAAGGCCTTCCCATACATGCAAATGTGGTTGCACTGGGAAAAACTCGATTCAGTGGCACCATGACCCGGTCAATGATATGTTCAAGTTGTGTTATTATCATGTTCAACTTCAATAAATAAAAAATAACCGATGTCATAGTATGCCATGAAATGCAATCACTAACATATGCACCACATATTAACGGAAATGACTCAGTCAACTAAATCCACACTAAGCATAAACATCAACAACTCCTCATACTTCTTTGGTTAGGATTAAACTCACATTAAACAGAATCTTTTCTAACCAATTTTACCATTTTTCTCATGAAAGAAAATAATTCCAATTAATTACTTATATCCGTAACCATATAATATCTATCATAGCAAAGATTAATTCTAGTTTCTATAACAACTTAGTTAGCTACACACTTTCTGATAATATAAGCATGTAAACTTAAACAAACACTAACATAATATAAATAACATAATGATAATGATTTAAATGCATGGATTAAATCATTCATTCAAGTAGGAAAATCACAAATATTGAAGTGGCATCATGAAAATGTTGATGTGGCTTGCCTCAGTGCAGATGAGGCTCACAACCCCCTGGTGTTCCTCAAGGCAAGCTTCACTCTCTGAAAATAATTTTAAACACAAAAAGGAAACATCAAGAACCCTTCTGAAAATCACCAAAAAATCTTGACAGCAGGGAAAAATCCCATTTTTGGTGGGCTGCTAGATTTCTTTGCAAAGAACACAATGCAAAAAGAATCAATTCATTTGGACTTATGGTTGAAGAGTTATATCTGTTTGAATCTCTCTGGATATAAATGAAATTTGAATTTAAATAAAAATAGACAGGGGGTGACGTCGAAGGCGTAAAGCCTCGGTGCGCCACCACTCGTACCGCTTCGCGCGCGTACTGAGTGGCTGACTAGCGGGCCCTCTAGTCAGGTGAGGGGGAGAGGGAGAAGGAAACAGAGGAGGTGCGGCTTCGCCAGAGCTCACGCCAGCGACGAGGGCTCCTTGGCCAAAATGAGAGGGAGGGATCGAGGGAGGGGATGGAGGCGCACCTTCCCGTACCCGTAGCGTAGCTAGGGGTGGTCGGATGGCGTCGGAATCGACCTCGCAAGCGGAGGCAGAGAGCAGAGGTCGCTGGAGATGAAGATGACGGCGAACAACGGCGACTCAAGGGGCTTCAACCAGGCGGAACAACACCACCGGAGAGTGGCGGAGGCGCTGGAAGGATTGCCCAGGCCTGGGAGGGGCTGAAGTTACCGTGACGACCCGAGAGGATCGCCGGCAAGCTCGAGCTCGGGGACGGCGGACCACAGCCTGCCCGGCCGAGTTACGGTTCTCTACAATGTTGTGGGGTGTGTGGGGGTGGAGGATGGTGCTCGAGGAGGCTGGGGTGGCTCCATTTATAGGCGAGCGGCGAGGGGGGAATCGGGCTGCGCCATTGACACCTGGACAAGGCACCCAGCGACGAGCGGCGTTAGTGAGAGGGGGAGAAGCGAGCACGCGCGAGATAGATCGCTCGGCGGCACTCAGAGCACGTCGACACGCAGGCTGGCATCGTGTACACGCGTTGTCGCCGCGCGAACTTTGCCCTCAGGCCAACCTACGTCCAAAGTTCATGTCTAGCTTGTTGTTCGTGGTAGTTTTGAATATTACCACGATTTGGTTTGGACCCAGATGTAGTAGAAAAGATTTCACAAGCCAAGTAAGTTTCTGATCAGTAACTTTGAGAGTTTACTCAGGTCAAACGGCTGGGAGTTTGGGGCTGGGTTTTGGAGGCTAGCAATCATCTACTAATGTGATGATGCACAAGAAAAATCAGCCTCATTGGAGCAAGTAAAATGGTAGTTGCTGTAGAAACCACCATTTCTATCCAGAAGAGAAAATATTTTATGTAGCAAAAATATTCCAAAAAGTGGTGCACTATTTTTGCTCAGGAAGGTGCCCTAGGGTTTAAAGAATATTTGTGAATTTTCTCCGATTTTTGTGGGCAAGAAAAATTGGCGTTGCTTTGGAGCACATTGATCTAGCTAGGGTTTAAGAGAAGGAAATGAATATTTTTCATTAAAGAAAAATATTCCAAATATTATTATGAGGTGAACCAGAGAGGAAACGATGATTAGAAAGGGAGATAAGGCACTTGGGTGAAAGCCAAGGGTACCCAAGTGTTTAAGTCCACATGAAAAGATTCAAAAATCCAAATTTCAAAATCAATTCAAATGAAAATCAGGCAAATAAAAGAGGGCAAAAACCAGGCTGTCACAAACCTCCCCCACTTTGAATGAATCTCATCCTCGAGATTCGGTTGCTTGGGAAAACCATTCAGGATAATGTGCCCTTAGAAATTCTTCTCGTTCCCAAGTTGATTCTGACTCAGTGTGATGCTCCCACTGGACTTTGTAGAACTTCCTCACTTTACTGCGAGTGACCCTTTCCATCTAATCCAAAATTTTGACCAGCCTCTCTTCCTTTGTTAAATCCTTTGCCAACTCTATTTTGGCCATAGCAGTCCTTTTCTCAGGCGGCTATTTGCATCACCTCAACTGTGAGACATGAAACACGTTGTGCACGTCTGACAATTCTGGGGGTAGTTCCAACTGATAAGCAACTGTACCCACTCGGTACATGACTGGAAATGGACCAATAAATCTAGGTGCCAACTTTCCATGAGTCTGAAATCTCTTGACTCCTTTCATAGGAGTGACTCGGAGGTATACATGTTCTCCGGGTTCAAAACTGATCTGTCGGTGCTTTGCATCATAATAACTCTTTTGTCGAGCTTTGGCCAATTGCAATCTATCTCTGATTTCCCTAAGTTGTTTCTCAGCTTCCATCATGAGATCTGTTCCGAAATGCGGCTATCTCCAGTTTGAGACCAATTTAAAGGAGTGCGACACTTACGGCCATACAAAGCCTCGTGCGGTGATATCTTTAGACTGGTCTGGAAGTTGTTGTTATAAGAGAACTCGACATATGGCAGATAGTCTTCCCATTTAGATCCTTGGCCAAAGCATAGGCTCGCAGCATATCTTCGAGTATTTGGTTTACCCGCTCTGTCTGTCCATCAGTCTGAGGATGATAAGCGGTACTATATTTCAGCGCTGTCCCCAAGGCTTGATGGAGACGTGACAAAAAAGCGGAGGTAAAAAGTGAACCTTGGTCAGAAGTGATGGTTCGAGGTACTCCATGAAGACTGACTATCCTGGATACATACAGATGTGCGAGTTGGTCTGCTCGATATGTGGTTCTGATCAGGATAAACTGAGCAACCTTGGTTAAGGTGTCCACTATGACCCAGATTGCATCATTGCCTCACTGAGTCTTGGGCAGCCCGGTTATGAAATCCATGCAGACATCATCCCATTTCCATTGCGAGACTGGCAGTGGTTGGAGAAGTCCGGCTGGCTTCTGATGCTCTGCCTTTACCTTGTTGCATATGTCGCAACATGCCACAAAATAGGCAATGTCGTTCTTCATTCCATCCCACCAAAATATTTGTCGGAGGTCTTCATACATTTTTGTACCTCCCGGGTGAATGGAATACGAGGATTCATGTGCTTCAGATAGGATTTTCTGCTTTAAATCTGCTTGATTGGGTACAAAAATCCTTCCCCGGAAACGGAGGGTACCCAATTGATCCTTCGAGAAGTCTGAAGTCTGTCCTGCTACCATACTCTTGGCACGTTTTTGTAGAACGGTGTCAGTTGGCAGGGCCTTGTAGATCTCTTACTCAAGTGTGTGGGAAACTTCCAAAATATTAGCAAGGCCAGCATCAACTATGACCAGGTTGAGCTGAGCAATCTCCTCTTGAAGTTCAGGAGGCAAGGATCCCAATATGACATTCAGGCTGAAAGGCTTTCGACTGAGCGCATCGGCGACCACGTTGGCCTTACCCGGGTGGTAATTTATTCGAAGATCGTAATCCTTGACTTACTGAAGGCACCTTCGTTGACGGAGATTTAAATCTAGCCGAGTAAATATATACTTGAAGCTTTTGTGATCAGTAAAAATTTGGCACCTCTTCCCGATGAGATAGTGCCTCCAAATTTTTAGAGCATCAACCACCGCGGCCAATTCCAGATCATGAGTGGGATAATTTCCCTCGTGGGGTCGTAGTTGTCCTGATACATAAGCTACTACCTTGCCGTCTTGCATAAGTACGCATCCCAGTCCTTGTCTGGAGGCGTCACAATACACATCAAAACTGCGGTAGATATCTGGAAGAGTTAACACAGGTGCGATCGTCAGCCGTATCTTTAGCTCATTAAAACTTTTCTCATAGTCCTCGGTCCATTCAAACTTCTTATCCTTTTTGAGCAGCTCCGTCATGGGCTTAGCAATCTTGGAAAACCCTTCAATGAAACGATGGTAATACCCGGCTAATCCAAGAAAACTCTGGATCTATGATACGGTTGTGGGTGGCAACCAATCGAGCACATCCTTTACTTTGCTCGGGTCCACGGTTATACCTTCGGCAGATAGAACGTGTCCAAGAAACCCAACTTGCTTGAGCCAAAACTCACACTTACTGAATTTGGTGTATAGCTGATGGTCGCGGAGTCGTTGTAGTACTGCTCAGAGGTGTTCTTTGTGATCTTCACTACTTGAGTAAATAAGTATGTCATCGATGAAGAGTACCACAAACTTATCAAGGAAGTCCATGAATACTTTGTTCATCATATGCATGAAGAAAGCTGGGGCATTGGTGAGACTAAAGGAAATGATTGTATATTCGTAAAGGCCGTACCGAGTAGTGAATAAGGTCTTAGGAATATCTTCCTTTTTAATCTTGAGTTGATGATATCCTGTCCTTAGATCAATCTTGGAGAATACTTTGGCGCCACTGAGCCGATCAAACAGATCATCAATCTTTGGCAGTGGATATTTATTTTTGATGGTGACATCGTTTAGTTGACGGTAATCCACACACATGCGAAGGCTGCCATCCTTTTTGTCCACGAAGATAGCAGGTGATCCCCATGGTGACGAGCTAGGACAGATATATCCTTTCCGGAGCATTTCATCAAGCTGTTTCTTTAGCTCCACTAATTCTGATGACGGCATCCGGTAATACTTCTTGCATAACGGTGCGGTTCGGGGTACAAGAGCTATTGCAAACTCAAGCTCGCGATCTGGTGGCATGTCTGGCAACTCTTCGGGAAATACATCTGGAAACTCACTGACCACAGAAATTAATTCCAATCCAGCAACAACGGTGAAGGCCATTTCTTTCTTGGGTATGCTTCTGCGAGCATAGAATTTGGTAGTCTGCCCCTTCGGACTGGTCAAAGTAACTTCTCAGGTCGCGCAATTTATGCATACTTGATATTGAGTCAGCCAATTCATACCCAAGATAACATCCAACTTATCCGACTAAATGATTATCAAAGAAGTTGGAAAACAGACTCCGTTGATATTGATTTCCAGATTATGGTAGACGAGATTGCTCCTGATTAATGATCCCGGGGTTTGTACCAGCATATTCTTGCCCAAAAGCAAACAAGGAAAAAAAATTGGACAACAAAACTCCGAGAAATAAAAGAGTGGGAAGCCCTAGAGTCAAATAAAATTACTGCAGGTATGTTATTAACAGAAAACATACCAATGACGACTTTGGGGTTCTCTTGGGCTTCATCGGCAGAGAGGTCATGAACATGCCCAATGATGTTTTGCTGGAGAGGGCATGACTCCATATAGTTGACTTGTGGCCTGAATAGAGCATTTGCTTTGCTGTTCTTGGGACACTGTCTGGCATAATGTCCGGTTTGCCCACAACTGAAGCAAGCATTGATGCGCTGGTGCTCCTCGCGCACTGGGTTGGGCACAACATTCTTGACTTGGGTGGTGGTCTTGTTAACATTCTGCTGCCAATTGGGCTTGTATTCCACCTGAGTCTGCTGCCAGGTACGGGCCTTTTGCACGGGTTGCCCATCCTTCTTTGGCTTGAACTTGTGCTTGTGATCGTTATTACGGGCCTGTTGTCTGATATGAGCTTGTGCTCCCTTTCAGCATTGAAAGCTTTGTTCACCAAAGTTTGGAAATCTGGAAATCAAACATGCTGAGAGTACACCGGAGTTGCAGGTTTAATCCACCAAGAAATCTATCAATCTTTCTTTCTTCGGTGGCCACGTCATGAAGGGAGTAACGGGCCAGGTGATTGAATTTTTGCATATATTCACCCACAGACTGATTTCCTTGGAGGAGCGAGAGAAACTCGCGCTGCTTAGTCTTCATAATTCCAGTAGGGATATGATATTTCTAGAACTGATCCTTGAATTTTGTCCAGGTAATTTCTTCATCAGCGGGCCACATGGCTTTTGCATTTTCCCACCATATGGCAGCGACGCCTTCAAGATAATGAGTTGCGAGCAGAAACTTAACATCTTCTTCCGTACGCGCAATCTCAAGCTTTCTCTCAATGGTTCGTAACCAATCGTCTGCACCCAATGGATCAAGGACCAGACTGAAACTGGGAGGCTTGGTCCTCTGGAAATCTGACAGCTTGGAGTGGTGACCATATTGATTTCCATTCTGATCAACCATAGCTTGCACACTTCTTAATATTTCAATCAGATCATTATTCCGTCTTTCCTCAAACATTCGAATAATTTGCTCGGTCGAGGGCAGATTTGGCGGTGGAGGCGGTGGTGGAACGTACGACTTGGGGGAGTGCCCTGCCTATCATGCGAAACGACGAACAGGGGTACCATCGCGAACGTTGTTACTGCTGCCTCCCCGGGGCATCCTATTATGACCTTTCCCAAGGCAACGCAACCAAGATGAGAAACATTCAAAATAAATTGGGGGGAAAGCCAGCAACAAAAGCCGGAGAAAAACCGAAATGACAAAGAAAACACGGCGAATAAAATAGAGTTCCAACATAATTATACATAGACTCATACATGAAAGATACCCAACATGCCAAGTTCAACTACTCTCATACAGAAAACGAAACATCATGACTCATACTACTACATCCGGACATCATCCCGATGGCTGCCGATACTCAGGGGATCTACTACTCTGCTGGTGCTGCGGGGTCCTCTCCTGAGGCGGACTCGGATCCGGAACTGACGA
Organism: Triticum dicoccoides; assembly: GCF_002162155.2. Classification (NCBI taxonomy): domain Eukaryota; kingdom Viridiplantae; phylum Streptophyta; class Magnoliopsida; order Poales; family Poaceae; genus Triticum; species Triticum dicoccoides. Next base: position 547,250,100 of record NC_041392.1, on the reverse strand, counting down.
GGTTAACTGAGACCTCCAGGTTGAAGATAACACGACGACGCTACCTAGAGGGCTCTCCCTCAGGGGCAGGTGTAGGATGAATCATCGTGGCTACAGGAGTAGTGAGAAGTGTAACCCACTCAGCAGGGGCACTGAGAGGGTTCACCATCGAGGCGCTCGAGCTACTCGGGGAGTAACCGGTGAAACAGGGGGACTAGAACTGGCTAGAATATAAGGAGTAAATCCCAGAGAGGATGGAGTAGTGGTAGATCTAGTAGTGACTAAAGCAACGCTAAAGCAGTATGAGCACAAGTCAGCTCTCGAGCCAGCTCGTGGATCATAAGATATCTAGCAGTGATGTAACGAGCAAGATGACTAGCAACACTATCAGACTCCGAGTCAATGGTAGAGAAACGAACACGGCCATTGTCGTGCAGAGAAGGATAGTAGTACAAACCTGGGTGGTTCTGCATTCGGACCTCATTGTAACAAAGCTCGACAAGGACCTCGAATGCAGCAAACTGGACAGCCTGAGAAGCGGTAGAAGCATAACCGCTCCGAGAGGTACGAGTGTAAGTGCTGGAATCAGAACTGGTGCACAGAGTAACCACTGCGTGATACTCATACACTGAGTCAGCTAGACGCTCCCGGTACATGCGATAGACTGGATCTTCACCGAGGGGGTACAGCCGATGCCACACGCTACGAAGGAGATGCGGCGACGTGAACGGCATCAACTGCAACTGGCATGGATACAACATCAGAGCCATCTACACTCACAACCATTAGTAGGTTAGTATAAAAATAAAAAAGTGCACGAAATGCAACAACCAGCTATAAATACTACCGACACTCAACTTAGACTCATATCTAACGTCCAGTTAACACGTCGAAGTCTAGCATGGCCTACAGACAGCGCGGCTCTGATACCAAGCATTGTGGCACGCCAGCTCAGAGCGACTGGTTTACCTTGCATTTCCAGCCCAGAGACCATGTCTTCTGGCAACACACAACATATTGGTACAGAAAACAACCGCTTTATTGATGCTAGTGGCTCAAAGTTTACATTACAACAGGTAGCGAGGCCAAGCTGCACACCCGGTGTGGCTGAACAATATGTACATTATTTAGTGAACATAAAAGGGCCTCGATCATAACAAGTACGCAGCAGTGGAACAACGTCGTAGCGGAACTCCATAGCACAAGGACACCGATGTGGACACGATCTAGACTCGAGCAGCACTCCTTTCCACGGGACTTTCTTGAAATCTGGCATGACACGCCAGGTCAGTACATTGAATTTACTTGCAAGCTCACAACATGGATAAACATAATGACAAACAATATCATGATAATTAACCAATTATTAGAAATGCAACAATGTAACCAACATGCTGTGATCACACTCTTATGAGAACAGTCCCTCGGACTAGCTTACCAGGGTGATCGCTTCTGGATCACAAATGTGCCAACCACATGATCTTATCTATGGATACCTCATGATCATTCCGGCGACCACAGCCACGACCAATATTTGGTCTCAAACAGTGATCCTTTCGGCGATCACAACCACGACCAACACTTGGTCTCAACCGTCAGGATGACCTTCCGGCCATCCTCAACAATGCAAAGTTCATGACTTAGTGTGCAAGATTAATTAAATGTTGACCCGTGGTGTGACCTACTTTCGAGGTGTCCGTAACCGTGGACTCTACTATCAATAGATTAATACACTCTGCAGAGGTAGCGCACTGTGCCCACACCACGGAACCCATGGCCTCGTCATCCCATTCTGGTGGACCAACGGCATTCCGACGAAACTGACCTACTGCCATGACACTCTCTCGGACACTCCGACCCACTCCCAACTAGGCTAGTCCTGGGTGGCCCCGTGTCTACCAAAGACACAATGACCACCGTCGTGGCCAAAACGTCCCTAACGAGGACCGGTACCAAAATCTCAACAATGGGCACACAAGGTTATGTCTGCTTACCAGGCCAGGGTACCGCACGCCCATAACCTTCCCTAGTTGGAGGCATCGACCAGAGGCATGACAACAGATCGAATAAAGGCCTTCCCATACATGCAAATGTGGTTGCACTGGGAAAAACTCGATTCAGTGGCACCATGACCCGGTCAACGATATGTTCAAGTTGTGTTATTATCATGTTCAACTTCAATAAATAAAAAATAACCGATGTCATAGTATGCCATGAAATGCAATCACTAACATATGCACCACATATTAACAGAAATGACTGAGTCAACTAAATCCACACTAAGCATAAACATCAACAACTCCTGATACTTCTCTGGTTAGGATTAAACTCACATTAAACATAATCTTTTCTAACCAATTTTACCATTTTTCTCATGCAAGAAAATAATTCCAATTAATTACTTATATCCATAACCATATAATCTCTATCATAGCAAAGATTAATTCTAGTTTCTATAACAACTTAGTTAGCTACAAACTTTCTGATAATATAAGCATGTAAACTTAAACGAACACTAACAGAATATAAATAACATAATGATAATGATTTAAATGCATGGATTAAATCATTCATTCAAGTAGGAAAATCACAAATATTAAAGTGGCATCATGAAAATGTTGATGTGGCTTGCCTTAGTGCAGATGAGGCTCACAACCCCTTGGTGTTCCTCAAGGCAAGCTTCACTCTCTGAAAATAATTTTAAACACAAAAAGAAAACATCAAGAACCCTTCTGAAAATCACCAGAAAATCTTGACAATAGGGAAAAATCCCTTTTTTGGTGGGCTGCTAGATTTCTTTGCAAAGAACACAATGCAAAAAGAATCAATTCATTTAGACTTATGGTTGAAGAGTTATAGCTGTTTGAATCTCTCTGGATATAAATGAAATTTGAATTTAAATAAAAACATATAGGAGGGTGACGTCGAAGGCGTAAAGCCTCGGGGTGCCGCCACTCATACCGCTTCGCACGCGTACTGAGTGGCTGACTAGCGGGCCCCGCTAGTCAGGTGAGGGGGAGAGGGAGAAGGAAACAGAGGAGGTGCGGCTTCGCCGGAGCTCACGCCGGCGACGAGGGCTCCTTGGCCAAAACGAGAGGGAGGGATCAAGAGAGGGGATGGAGGTGCACCTGCCCGTACCCGTAGCGTAGCTAGGGGTGATCGGATGGCGTCGGAATCGACCTCGCAAGCGGAGGCAGAGAGCGGAGGTTGCCAGAGACGAAGATGACGGCGAACAGCAGCGACTCCAGGGGCTTCAACGAGGCGGAACAGCACCACCGGAGAGTGGCGGAGGCCCTGGAAGGATTGCCCAGGCCTGGGAGGGGCTGGAGTTACCATGACGAGCCGAGAGGATCGCCGGCGAGCTCAAGCTCGGGGACGGCGGCCCACGGCCTGCCCGGCCGGGCTACAGTTCTCTATGATGTTGTGGGGTGTGTGGGGTGGAGGATGGTGCTCGAGGAGGCTGGGGTGGCTCCATTTATAGGCGAGCGGCGAGGGGGGAATCGGGCTCCGCCGTTGAGACCTGAACACGGCACCCAGCGACGAGCGGCGTCAGTGAGAGGGGGAGAAGGGAGCAGGCGCGAAACAGATCTCTCGGCGGCACTCAGAGCGCGTCGACACGCAGGCTGGCATCATGTACACGTGTGGTCACCGCATGAACTTTGCCCTCAGGCCAACCTACGTCCAAAGTTCATGTCTGGCTTGTTGTTCGTGGTAGTTTTGAATATTACCACGATTTGGTTTGGACCCAGATGTAGTAGAAAAGATTTCACAAGCCAAGTAAGTTTCTGATTAGTAACTTTGAGAGTTTACTCAGGTCAAATGGCTGGGAGTTTGGGGCTGGGTTTTGGAGGCTAGCAATCATCTACTAAGGTGATGATGCACGAGAAAAAACAGCCTCATTGGAGCAAGTAAAATGGTAGTAGCTGTAAAAAGCACCATTTATGTCCATAACAGAAAATATTTTCTGTAGCAAAAATATTCCAAAAAGTGGTGCAATATTTTTGCTCAGGAAGGTGCCCTAGGGTTCAAAGATTATTTGTGAATTTTCTCAGATTTGTGTGGGCAAGAAAAATTGGGGTTGCTTTGGAGCACATTGATCTAGCTAGGGTTTAAGAGAAGGAAAGGAATATTTTTCATTAAAGAAAAATATTCCAAATATTATTATGAGGTGAACCAGAGAGGAAATGATGATTAGAGAGGGAGATGAGGCACTTGGGTGAAAGCCAAGGGTACCCAAGTGTTTAAGTCCACATGAAAAGATTCAAAAACTCCAAATTTCAAAATCAATTCAAATGAAATCAGGCAAATAAAAGAGGACAAAAACCTGGCTGTCACATAGAGCAACGCCAAGACCAGGGGTGCAAAGAGAGCAAGAGGGCGAGGCGGACTCCTCCGGCAAGACCCTTGCCGGGGTGGTTTCCACAGCCCTGGCAAGATCCTTGCCAGGGCAACTTGCCTGGCGCCAGCAGAGCGCGCCACCCTTAAGACAAGGGGTTCCAACACCATCAACCAAATTGGAACCAAGGCTCGGGAGGTACCTCCGTGGTGGCATGCAGATCTTTGTAGAGATCATAAATACACAAGATCGACAAGAACCAAAAGACGACGATCCTTAGCGAGATCCTTGCCAAGGAAGTCCATGAGACCCCCGGCAAGATCCTTGCCGAGGACGACCGCGATGCTGCGGCAAGACCCTTGTCGGGCCCTCGGCAAGGCCCTTGCCGAAGACACTTGCGGGGCCGCAGCCAGGCCCACGCCTGCCAAGACTCCACCGCCGCTCCCATGCAGCTGCTAGCTCGACCAGCTGGGCAGGCATCTGCGTGGCAGCGCGCAGCCTCCACACCAACTCAGCAAGCACCTGCGTGGTGGCATGCAGATGTTCGTGAAGGCTCCACCACCGCGCCAGCCCAGCAGCCAACCAACATGGCGCTACAATGCCTCGTCAGCTTGGATGCGCGTCGGAGCCGGGCGAGGCGACAACAGCTGGGACGAGCTTCTTTGCCATCCCCAATAAAGCAAGAGGGGCACGTGGAAGCGCATTAAATGCGTTTGTCCGATGATGCCAGAGGATAGACTCAGCCACTGTACACCTTTCCACCTCCTGTGTGCCACTATGGCAACCCCTTTTGTCTATAAAAGGAGGCCCGAGGCGTACTGGAGGGGGACTCAGATCTTTTGGACTAGACAGACACCGCAACTAGTTCAGGAACACAAGAACACTCAAATATACAAAGAAGCGAGACTAGGGTTTTACGCGTCTCCGCGGCCCGAACCTGGGTAAACGATTTTCATGCTGACCGCCAGACCCGCTCTTTGCACAATCCCGCGCCCGCCAATCGTAGAAGGGATCCCAATGATTCCATAGGTGTCGTTTACACCGACACATGATGTAGACAAGATCCGTTTATCTATATGGCGGTAGATATAGATCTCGTCTTTTTATTCTTAGTAGCAACGATACATATGTGTCGGTTCCCTTTCTGTCACTGGGATCAAGCACCGTAAGATCGAACCCACTACTAGGCACCTCTTCCCATTGCAAGATAAATAGATCAAGTTGGCCAAACAAAACCCAAATATCGAAGAAGAAATACGAGGCTATAAGAGATCATGCATATAAGAGATCAAAGAAACTCAAATAACTTTCATGGATATGAGAAATATGACTGATCATAAACTCGAAGTTCATCAGATCCCAACAAACACACTGCAAAAGAGTTACATCATATGGATCTCCAAGAGACCATTGTATTGAGAATTCAACGAGAGAGAGAAAGCCATCTAGCTACTAACTGCGGACCCGAAGGTCTAGAAAGAACTACTCATGCATCATCGGAGAGGCACCAATGGAGGTGGTGAACCCCATCCGAGATGGTGTCTAGATTGGATCTGGTGGTGCTAGACTCTGCGGCGGCTGGATAAATATTTCATCGATGCCTTTAGGGTTTCTGGAATATTGTGGTATTTATAGAGCAAAGAGGTGGTCCGGGGGGCACCCGAGGTGGGCACAACCCACCAGGGCACGTCTGGGCCTCCTAGCACGCCCTGGTGGGTTGTGCCCCCCTCGGGCACCCCCCCAGGTGCAACCAGGGCCCATTGCCTTCCTTCTGGCCCATAAAAATCTCCATAAAGTTTCGTGGTATTTGGACTCCATTTGATATTGATTTTCTTCGATGTAAAAACATGGAAAAAACAACAACTAGCACTTGGCACTATGTCAATAGGTCAGAACCAACAAATGATATAGAATGATTATAAAACATCCAAGATTGATAATAAAACAACATGGAACAATCAAAAATTATAGATACGTTGGAGACGTATCACTAAGAATCAAGTTTATTTTGTCCAATGATCTTCATGAAAGTTTTTATTATATCCTTCTTGGATATCTATCACTTTGGGACTAATTTTCATGTCTTTCTTTTGATAAGCTCAAACAAATATAAGTGAAGATCATGGGCATAATATTTCTTTCTCTCAAATTAATTTAAGTGGAGCAAGAGAGAATTTCTTGAAAATTTTACTAACTCTGAAACAAATCTTAGTGAAGCAAGAGAGCATTTCTTCAAAAATACTAAAGAACGCCGTGCTAAAAAATATATAACTAAAGCACTAGAGCAAATCCATAGCTCACAAAATTTAAGTGAAGCATACAGAACAATTTTAACAAGTCATGGCATAATTTAGGCTCTCTCAAATAGGTGTGTCCAGCAAGGAATCAAGACTTAAAACAAAAAATAAAACAAGCAAAGACTCATATCATACAAGACGCTCCAAGCAAAACACATAGTATGTGATGAATAAAAATATATCTTCGAGTAAAATACCGATGGTCGTTAGAAGAAAGAGGGGATGCCACTCGAGGGCATCCCCAAGCTTAGTTTCTTGCTCTCTTTGGATAATATCTTGGGATGCCGGGGAATCCCCAAGCTTAAGCTCTTCTTACTCCTTATTCCTTCATCAATCGTAAGATAACCCAAAACTTGAAAACTTCAATCACACAAAACTCAAACAAAACCTTCGTGAGATCCATTAGTATAAGAAAATAAATCACTACTATAAGTACTGTTGCAACCTATTCATATTTTATTCTTGCATTATATCTACCATATTCCAACTTTTCTATGGCAAAAACTCATCAAAGAAAACCATAGAGCCATCCAAACAAGCACACAACCTAAAGAAAATAGAATCTATCAAAAACAGAACAGTCTATAGAAATCTGAATTGTTCGAATACTTCTGTAATTCCATTAATTCTTAAATAGCTAGGACCACATGAGAAATTTATATATTAATCTTCTGCAAAAAGAATTGGCATTTTATCATGCTCTGGTTGAAAATAAGAATTGTTTTCGTGAGCGCAAAATTTTCTGTTTTTCAGCAAGATCAAACAACTATTACCCAAGAAGATCCTAAAGGCTTTACTTGGCACAAACACTAATTAATACACAAAAACACAATCATAACAGTAGCATAATTGTGCAAACACTCAAGAACAGAAATCAAAAAGCAAAAATAAATTTTATTTATTGGGTTGCCTCCCAACAAGTGCTATAGTTTTACGCCCTTAGCCAGGCATAAAGCAAGGATCTAAGTTTTGTCATCTTTTTTGAGATCCGTAAGATGCCCTCATGATTGATTCATATGGTGGACTAATTATTGTTCTAGGAAAGTGTTCCATGCCCTTCCTCAACAGAAATTGGAACTTAATATTGCCTTCTTTCATATCAATCATGGCACCAATTGTGGATAAAAATGGTCTACCAAGAATAATTGGACAAGACGGATTGCAATCAATATCAAGAACAATAAAATCTTTGGGCACATAATTCCTATTTGCAAGAATAATAACATCAATAATTCTTCCCATAGGTTTTTTAATAGTAGAATCCGCTAAGTGCAGATTTAAAGAGCATTCTTCAAGATCGGTAAGACCAAGCACATCACATAAAGATTTCAGAATTTTAGAAACACTAGCACCCAAGTCACACAAAGCAAAACACTCATAATTTTTAATATTGACTTTGATAGTAGGTTCCCAATCATCATGCAATTTTCTAGGAATTGAAACTTCTAATTCCAATTTTTCTTCCAAAGCTTTCATCATAGCATCAACAATATGTTTAGTAAAAGCTTTATTTTGTTCATAGGCATGGGGTGAATTTATCATGGATTAAAACAAAGAAATACAATCAATCAAAGAGCAACTATCATAATTAAAGTCTTTGTAATCCAAAAGAGTGGGACATCACTAGTTAAAGTTTTGACCTCTTCAAACCCACCTTTATCAATTTTCTCAACAAGATTTTCACCCTCCGAAATATCGGGACGCCTTCTAGCTAAAGTTGACTCTTCTCTAGTCCGTTTTTCATCAATCTTAACTTTACTAAACAAGGAATCAATAGAAGAAACACCGATAATTTTAAGATCTTCACCGCTTTTATGAAAGCAATCACTAGAAAAGGCTGTTTCTAAAAATTCTCTTCTACCTCTAAGCATAGCTATTCTTTTCTTACTTTCATCCATGGAAACATACAGAGATTTAATTGATTCCTCAAATTTAGGCACAAATTTTTTCATCTTGAGATTTTCCACATCATGAGAAATTCTATCAACACTTCTAGACAAATCATCAATCTTATTCAACTTTTCTTCTATGGAAGTGTTGAAAACTTTTTGCATGTTGATAAATTCTCTAATATTATTCTCAAGATCAGAGGTGTTCCTATTATTATTATAAGGTTGATTGCCATAGGAATTACCATAATTATTAGAGGAATTACTAGCACTACTGGAATCAGCTACTTTGCCATCAGCCAGCTCTTTGCCGTCTGCTCGCAGACGGCAAAGAAGCTCTTTGCCATCAGCTACCCAAAAGCAGATGGCAAAGAAACGCCGGATGGCAAAATAGGCCTTTGCCATCAGCCATCTCTTTGCCGTCAGCCAGCTGACGGCAAAGATTCATTGCCGTGAGCTGGCTGACGGCAAAGAGAGAGGTGGCCCCCACCGTCAGCCCGTTTAGAAAAAACTTAACGCCCCACCTCTTTGCCGTCTGCTAGCAGACGGCAAAGAGGGATAAAGGCGGACGGCAAAGAGCGGCGAACGGCAAAGGGTAGCGTAACTAACGGCCCCCACCCCTCGCCCGTTACTCTCTCTACTCTCCCTCTTCCCTCCCCAACGCGCACCAGATCCCCACCCACCGCTGCCCCCACCGCCCCGCGGCGCCGCCCCCGCCCCGCCGCC
>NC_041392.1:547208160-547239741 GCF_002162155.2 Triticum dicoccoides | reverse complement strand
AACCGACCCCCCGACCCCGAAACAGCACCCTGACCCTGACACGGCACCCTGACACCGACAGGACACCCCGACCACCGACACCTCCCAAAAAGGTGTTCTTTGGCCTTCCAGAGGCCGACGGGGTCATATATTTGTGAATTATTAGTTAGGTCATATATTTTTCGATTTTGTTATGAAAAACATCATATATAATTGTGTTGATCGTGTAGTTTTAAATGTGCAGTTGTTTCATCGCTGCGAGGTTTGGTGTTCGACGACCTCGCCGTGCGTTTGACGAGCTCTGCCCCTTCGTTCGTGGGTGAGCACAAATGACAAGTCCTCCTCCCCCATTAATTATTTGATCTATTCCGATGGAACTTGATAGGTAGCTATATATGTGTCTTGAATCATCAGTATGCGTAACCAATATGTGTCTCCCGTTCGAAAGCGTCATAGTTATAAATATGCATGCATTTGCATATTTATAACCTTGATTCTTTCGAATTGTCCAACGCTATCCATGGACAGCCCGAGTATGTGTAGATTGGGTTCGTTTTACCATATACTTTGCTCCGGATCCGACGCATATATTTCGTCAGTGCCTCCCCTGTTGTTCTCCGGGTACACATCCTCTCTGTTTATTGCAGAGACGTGTATCAGGAGAACAGCGGGGAGGTGCTGCTGAAATTTTGCATCGGATCCGAAGCATAGCATGGGAAAATGAACCCAATCTACACATACACAGGTGGGATTAGGACCTATCATTACCTATTAGAGTGTAGGTTGCATGGACGTAATAAAATTGACAAAGTAGATCAGCTGATGAATATATACATGGTGAATTACATATATAATTGTTGTGTGTCCAGTAGCTCTAAAAGTCAAGATGAGTGACCGTGCTTGGATGTATACCAGTCACACTGGTCAGAACAAATGGAGCGCTGAATGGTTCACAAAAACTAAGGGGTTTGTGCAAGCCGCATTTGCAAATGGCCAAAAGAAAACCTGGTGCCCCTGTTTCCGGTGCGGCAATTGGGAAAAGAAGACAGAGGCTGAAATGGGCAAACACCTGCAGAAGAGTGGTTTTACGCCCGATTATATGATGTGGACATTTCATGGTGAGTCTGCCCAACGTGACCGAGCTGAGGTGGATCGTCGTCGCACCGACGAGCATGGTACCGGGATGGAAAACATGGTGCAAGGCTATGATGATGCTCGGGATTCGGACGAGGAGATGGAGGAATCTGCAAAGGCCTTCAATGAAATGTTGGAGTCTTCGAAACGTCCGCTCCACGAGCACACTGAGCTTTGTCAGTTGGATGCCATCTCACAAGTAATGGCTCTGAAGGCTCAGTTCAACTTGGGCAGAGAATGCTATGACGCAATTATGATAGTATTTGGACGCTTTCTACCCAAAGGCCATGTAATGCCTGCAAACCTGTACCAGTCGGACAAAATCCTCCGTGCACTGAAGATGCCCTATGAGAAGATACATGCCTGTGAGAAAGGATGTGCCTTATTTAGGCTTGACTATGCGGACTTGAACTATTGTCCCATTTGCAAGTCTTCCAGGTATATTGTGGTAGACAACGGTATGGGTGAGAGGAAACAGACCAAAATCCCCGTTAGTGTTCTTCGGTATATGCCAATCGTACCAAGACTTCAACGTCTTTTCATGGTCGAAGAGACGGCCAGACAGATGACATGGCACAAAACAGGCAAAAGAACCGAACTAGATGCAGATGGGAATCTGATGATGGTACACACATCGGATGGTGTTGCGTGGAAAAAGTTTGATGAATTACATGCTGACAAAGCGGCAGATCCGAGGCATCCTCGAGTCGGCATCAACACGGATGGGTTCAGTGTGTTTGGTATGACGGCAGCCCAATACAGTTGTTGGCCCGTATTTGTCTTTCCACTCAATCTCCCCCCGGACAGATTATGCAAAGAAAGAACATTTTCCTGACGTTGATAATTCCAGGACCCAACTATCCGGGAAAAAATATGAATGTGTACATGCAGCCGCTTAAGGATGAATTGCAAGAAGCCTGGGATAATGGGTTCAAGACATACGACGCCTTTAGCAAATGGAACTTCATAATGCGTGTCTGGTACATGTACTCGACGCATGACTTGCCGGCGTATGCGCTATTCGTTGGCTGGTGTGTGCATGGAAGGTTCCCGTGCCCCACATGCAAGGGAGCTCTTGAGTTTCATTGGCTTCAGGCCGGTCGCAAGTTTTCTTGCTTCGACATGCATACACAGTTCCTGGATCCTCGCCATAAGTTCAGGAAAGACAAGAAGAACTTCATCAGGGGTAGAGTTGTCAAAAACTCTGCACCACCTGCATTGACAGGCCAACAGACCCTGGATCAGTTAAACACTCTCGAGCCAGATCCACAACGTCCAGGCTACTTCAAGGGGTATAATACTAAGCACGCGTGGACTCACAAAACATGCTTATGGGATCTGCCTTACTTCAAAGACCTCCTTTGCCCACACAACACCGACGTGATGCACACTGAGAAGAATATTGCCGAGGCACTTTTTGGTACATTGTTCGGCATAGATGGGAAGTCAAAGGATAATACTAAGGCTAGAGTCGATCTGGAGGCGCTATGTGATAGGCCGTTAGAGAAGATCTTTCCACCGGGCTTCTTTAATCCAATGCAGCATTTGATTTTGCATCTCCCGACCGAGGCAAGATTGGGGGGCCTGTGCAAAATTGTTGGTGCTACCCAACTGAGAGGATGCAGAAGACGCTTCGAGAAAAATGTAAAAATAAACGTAGAATTGAAGCATCGATGGCTGAGGCATTCATCACAGAGGAGGCGGCAAACTTTGTAACAGCGCACTACGAAGCCAAAAATCGTCATTTGCATAATCCGAAGCCTCGGTACAATGCTGACGAGCCTAAAAAGGGTGGATCCAACCTCAGCCTATTCAAAGGGAATCTCGCACCAGCTAGTGTTTCACATCCAGTATCTTTGGATAACGAAGAATGGCGGACCATTTCGTTGTATATCTTCAACAACCTGATAGAAGTGCGGCCGTACATCGAGTAAGTTCTCGGTACATTGTTTCGCAACTTCTATTTCCTTTGAACTACTCTTATTCCTGGATATGTCATACAGTCGATACGTCGCCATATTCTCGTATGGAGCGGAGATCCAAAAGGATTCCGTCGAAGAGTATGAGCTTCTCGCAAAGCAAGGAGGTGGCTATCCTGGTTTCATCTCTTGGTTCAAACAAACGGTAATTTCTATTAGACAATTTCATTTCATTCACTAAGTTGTGCATAATGCAACAATCCTTTCATATTAAACTTGTAGGCTAATTCAGAGTCTATGGACGCCGAATTGAGACAAGTCGCTAATGGTTTTGACTATAAGGTCCGTTCATTTGACAAGTACGACATCAACGGGTATCGCTTTCGTACCTATGGCAAAGAGCTATCTATGGACGACCGAAAGTCAACAAATTGTTGTGTATCTGCTATCGGCGAAGGAGGTACCGAGTATTATGGGAGAGTTGAAGCAATTTATGAACTTCTATTCTATGGTGAAAACCCACCGAATGTCGTAGTCTTCAAATGTTATTGGTTTCAGCCGAAGGAGACTAGGACTCATGAACATGTAGGGCTAGTTGAAATCAACCAAAGCACTCATTTAGATGTTCCTGATGTCTATATTATGGCTCAACAGGCGACCCAAGTATTCTATCTACCGTGGGCCTGCCAAACTAATCCAAATCTGAAAGGTTGGGATGTCGTTTATGAAGTGCCGCCACGTGCTAGACTTTCTCCCCCAAAGGAAGAGGATTATGAACCTCACATTAACCCAGACACATATGAAGGAGAATTCTTCCAAGAGGCACGTCTTTCCAAAAAGCGTTTCAAGAACCGCTATACTTCACCCCAAAACATTGAAGTAGACAGCGACAATGAATCTGACATCACCCCAGAGGAGGAACAAGAAGAGCCGGAACAAGAAGAGGTTACTGCTGCGGATGACCTGTCAATGCTTGACCGATTACGTCAAGGTGGCCTTGCACATGTTGATGCCAATGAACCCTATGAGCCCGTCATTGATTATAGTGATGATGATGATTATGCATTTATTGATGATACTGATCGAGATTATTAGTAGTGTCAGGTATTACATTTTTTTATGTTGTACTTGATGATGATACACTTAAGTGATACACATATTATTATTCATTCTAACAAGACATTGGAAATGATCTTTGGTGCAGCGTAACTCCAGACAAGCATCGCACGATCCTTCTCCAGCTACCGACACGAGCCACCCCGCTCCTACACCTCCTGGATCTTGGTAAGTTTATCTAGTGTTTTGCTTAACACATGCATAAAGACCTAGACTTATCTTTATTTCCTCCAATGCTTACCATAATGACCTAGACTTAGCTTCTTCTCCTCCAAAATGACTTAATAAGCTTACTGACCTCCAAAACCATCCATTTTACCTAAGTTAGCTCTAAAACGATCTGTACTTAGCTTACTTATGTCAAAAATTGCATAATTAGCTTAGTTAGCTCATAGACGATCCATTTTACCTAAGTTAGCTCTAAAATGACCCATTTTACCTAGGTTAGCTTATAAATGATCCAGTTCATCCAAGTTAGCTAAAAAATGACCCATTTTACCTAGATTAGCTCCTAAATGATCCATTTTACCTACGTTAGCTTTAAAATGACCCATTTCACCTAGGTTAACTCCAAAATGACCCATCTTACCTAGGTTATCTCATAAACGATCCATTTCAACTAATTTAGCTCATAAACGATCCATTTCACCAAGATAGCTAAAAACGATCCATTTCACCTAAATTAGCTCTTAAATGATCCATTTCACCTAAGTTAGCTCAAAAAGATCCATTTCAACTAAATTAGCTCATAAATGATCCATTTCACCTAAGTTAGCTCATAAATGATCCATTTCACCTAAGTTAGCTAAAAAACGATCCATTTCAACTAAGTTAGCTCATAAACGATCCATTTCTTCTTGTTCTACTCTTCTTGTTCTAACTTTCTTATTTTCCATTTTGCAGATTTCATTCACTTGACAAAAGCTTGCATAGATGGAGTGCTCCTTATCCCTTTCTCTGTTTCTTTTGTATAATTGAACTATGCATGTATCATTGGATGAAACTGTTGTAATATATATGGTTGGATGCCTCTATGTTGAACTTGTTATGTATGATGGAACTATGCATGTAATATATATGGTTGGATGATGAAGTTATGTGTTGGATATCTTATATGTTTGCTCTGTAATGGCCTTTTGAAATATATCTATATATGTCATATATATTTGTGATGAAAATTGTTGGATTTAATAAAAAACAGATAAAAGAGCCAATATGCAGGCTCTTTGCCGTCTGCCACCGACGGCAACGGGCTCTTTGCCGTCTGCCGCGGACGGCAAAGAAGACACGTGGCATCCAGCTGTGCTTCCTGGGAGCTGACCCATTTGGTCAGTTTGCCTACAGTGGCAGACGGCAAAGACTTTGCCATCAGTGGCAGACGGCAAAGAACCTGCCATGTAGTAACGTGTAGATGACATCATACGGCGGACGACAAAGACACTAGAAATTTTGCCGTCAGCGGCGGACGGCAAAGGCCTGCCGTTAGCCACTTAACGGACTGACAGCGCAATTATTGCCGTCCGCTCTCTTTGCCGTCCGCCGCAGACGGCAAAGGGCCTTTGCCGTCAGCCGCCAGGAAGCAGACGGCAAAGTAGCTGTTTACCGTAGCCTACTTTGCCGGAGCCTTTTGCCGTCCGCGGCTGACGGCAAAGGCCTTTGCCGTCCGCCGTTCATGCCTTTGCCGTCCGCCGTGGCAGACGGCAAAGTAGCTGATTCTTGTAGTGTAGGAAAAGGCCTAGGATTAAAATTACCTCTATAAGCATTGTTATTGAAATTATTTCGAGAGATAAAATTAACATCTATGGCATCACTATTTTTCTCAATCAAAGTAGACAAAGGCATATCATTGAAATCAATAGGAGCACTTTTACTAGCAACAAATTTCATAAGATCATCAACTTTTTCACTCAAAGAAGAAATTTCTTCAACCGAATTAACTTTTTTACTAGTAGGATCTCTTTCCGTATGCCATTGTGAATAATTTGCCATAATATTATCAAGCAATTTGGTGGCTTCACCCAAAGTAATTTCCATAAAAGTACCACCAGCGGCGGAATCTAAAAGATTACGAGAAACAAAATTCAATCCCGCATAAAAAATTTGTATGATCATCCAAAGATTTAACTCATGAGTTGGTTAATTCCTTAGCATCATTTTCATCCTTTCCTGAGATTGTGCAACATGCTCATGTTCAAGTTGCTTGAAATTCATGATTTGGGTTCTAAGGGAAATAATTTTTGCGGGTGGAAATATATAAAATCACTATAAAATTATTATAAAACATCCAAGATTGATAATATAACAGCATGGAACAATAAAAAATTATAGATACGTTGGAGGCGTATCAGTGGAGTATAAACTTTACCATTCTATTTGGGAACCGCCTATAATGTATCTAGTATGGAAGATACCGAGATCTCTTAGTTGTTATGTTGACAAAGAAAGCATGCCCTTCAAAATATTATTTATCTCTGCTTTAAAAACTCGAGATTTGGCACCTCTGCAAATCCCTGCTTCCCTGTGCGAAGGGCCTATCTATTTACTTTTATGCTGAGTCATCATACTCTTATAAAAAGCACCAGTTAGAGACACTGTCATTTGTATGCATTGTTATTAATTTATATTGAGTATGACTGTGACTGGATCTCTTTTACCATGAATTACAATTTATAGTCAGTCATTGATCTTCAGGGGTGCTCTGCATTTATGTTTTGCGATCTCAAAAAGGGCTAGCGAAATACCATCTTGTTATATCATATCATGATTGTTCTGAATAAGTGTTGTCATCCGAGATTTATTATTATTACTCGCTAGTTGATTATGCCATCGATATGAGTAAATGTGAGACCTAAAGGTTATTGTGAATATGGTTAGTTCATGATCTTTGCTGAAAACTTGAATGTTGGCTTTTTATATTTGCAACAACAAGATCAAATAGAGTTTGTAAAAGTTTTTCTTTATCACTTTCAGTTTTTCAACTGAATTGCTTGGGGACAAGCAATGGGTTAAGGTTGGGGGAGTTGATACGTCTCCATCGTACATACTTTTCCAAACTCTTTTGCCCTTGTTTTGGACTCTAATTTGCATGATTTGAATGGAACTAACCCAGACTGAAGCTGTTTTTAGCATAATTGCCATGGTATTATTTTTGTGCAGAAATATAAGTTCTTGAAATGACCTAAAAATTCATGGAGATCAATTTTGGAATAAATAAAAATACTAGCGAAAGAATCAATCAAAGGGGGCCCACACCCTGGCCACAAGGGTGGGGGCGCGCCCAGCCCCCTGGGGCGTGCCCTTTGTCCTTGTGGGCCCTCTAGACCTCCACCGACCTCAACTCCAACTCCATATATTCACGTTCGGGGAGAAAAAAATCAGAGAGAAGGATTCATCGTGTTTTACGATACAGAGCCGCCGCCAAGCCGTGTTCTTCCTCAGGACGGCAGATCTAGAGTCCGTTTTGGGCTCCGGAGAGGGCAAATCATCGCCATCATCATCATCAACCATCCTACATCACCAATTTCATGATGCTCACGCCATGCGTGAGTAAGCCCATCGTAGGCTTACTGGACGGTGATGGGTTGGATGAGATTTATCATGTAATCAAGTTAGTTTTGTTAGGGTTTGATCCCTAGTATCCACTATGTTCTAAGATTGATGTTGCTATGACTTTGCTAAGCTTAATGCTGATACATCCATTTTGCATCATGCTTTTATATCGATATTTATTGCATTACGGGCTGTTATTACACATTATGTCACAATACTTATGCCTATTCTCTCTTATTTTACATGGTTTACATGAAGAGGGGGAATGTCGGCAGCTGGAATTCTGGGCTGGAAAAGGAGCAAATATTAGAGACCTATTCTGCACATCTCCAAAAGTCTTGAAACTCCACGGGAATTATTTTCATAATATATATAAAATATTGGGCAAAAGAAGTACCAGAGGGGGGCCACCCACCGTCCACGAGGGTGGGAGGCGGGCCCTACCCCCTGGGCGCGCCCCCTGCCTCGTGGGCCCCCTGGTGGCCCTCTGATGCCCATCTTTGGCTATATGGAGTCTTTCGTCGAGGAAAAAATCATAAGCAAGCTCACGGGACGAAACTCCACCGCCACGAGGCGGAACCTTGGCGGAACCAATCTAGGGCTCCGGTGGAGCTGTTCTGCTGGGGAAACTTCCCTCCGGGAGGGGGAAATCATCACCATCGTCATCACCAACGATCCTCTCATCGGGAGGGGGGCAATCTCCACCAACATCTTCACCAGCACCATCTCATCTCAAACCTGAGCTCATCTCTTGTATCCAATCTTTGTATCCAAACCTCAGATTGGTACCTGTGGGTTGCTAGTAGTGTTGATTAATCCTTGTAGTTGATGCTAGTTGGTTTACTTGGTGGAAGATCATATGTTCAGATCCATTATGCATATTAATACACCTCTGATTATGAACATGAATATGCTTTGTGAGTAGTTGTGTTTGATCCTGAGGACATGGGAGAAGTCTTGCTATAAGTAGTCATGTGAATTTGGTATTCGTTCGATATTTTGATGAGATGTATGTTGCCATCCCTCTAGTGGTGTCATGTGAACGTCGACTACATGACACTTCACCATTGTTTGGGCATAGAGGAGCGCATTGGGAAGTAATAAGTAGATGATAGGTTGCTAGAGTGACAGAAGCTTAAACCCTAGTTTATGCGTTGCTTCGTAAGGGGATGATTTGGATCCATATGTTTCATGCTATGGTTAGGTTTACCTTAATACTTCTGTTGTGGTTGCAGATGCTTGCAATAGGGGTTAATCATAAGTGGGATGTTTTTCCAAGTAAGGGCAGTACCCAAGCACCGGTCCACCCACATATCAAATTATCAAAGTATCGAATGTGAATCATATTAATGTGATGAAAACTAGCTTGACGATAATTCCCATGTGTCCTCGGGAGCGTTTTCCTTTATATAAGAGTTTGTCCATGCTTGTCATTTGCTACAAAAAGGATTGGGCCATCTTGCTGCACCTTATTTACTTTAATTACTTGTTACTCATTACAAATTACCTTATCACAAAACTATCTGTTACCGATAATTTCAATGCTTGCAGAGAATACCTTACTGAAAACTGCTTATCATTTCCTTCTGCTCCTCGTTGGGTTCGACACTCTTACTTATTGAAAGGACTATGATAGATCCCCTATACTTGTGGGTCATCAAGACTCTTTTCTGGCGCCGTTGCCGGGGAGTGAAGAGCCTTTGGTAGGTGGAATTTGGTAAGGAAAAATTTATATAGTGTGCTGAAATTTACTGTCACTTGTTACTATGGAACATAATCCTTCAAGGGGCTTGTTTGGGGTATCTTCACCCCGACCAGTAGAGCAAAGAGTTTCTCCTCAACCTACTGAACCTACTGAAAATGTTTACTTTGAAATTCCTTTGGGTATGATAGAGAAACTGCTAGTTAATCCTTTCGCAGGTGATGGAACATTACATCCCTATTTGCACCTAATCTATGTGGATGACGTTTGTGGATTATTTAAGCTTGCGGGTATGCCCGAGGATGTTATCAAGAATAAGGTCTTCCCTTTATCTTTGAAGGGAGATGCATTGACATGGTTGAGGCTATGTGATGATATTGGATCATGGAACTACCAATGATTGAAATTGGAATTTCATCAGAAGTTTTATCCTATGCATCTTGTTCATCGTGATCGTAATTATATATATAATTTTTGGCCTCGCGAAGGAGAAAGCATCGCTCAAGCTTGGGGGAGGCTTAAGTCAATGTTATATTCATGCCCCAATCATGAGCTCTCAAAAGAAATGATTATTCAAAAAAATTATGCTCGGCTTTCTCTTAGTAATCGCTCCATGCTCGATACTTCTTGTACTGCATCTTTTATGATGAAGACTATTGAATTCAAATGAGATTTATTGGAAAGAATTAAATGCAACTCTGAAGATTGGGACCTCGACGAAGGTAAGGAGTTAGGTATAACACCTATGTTTGATTGTGTTAAATCTTTTATGGATACCGATGCTTTTCGTGAATTTAGCACTAAATATGGACTTGACTCTGAGATAATAGCTTCTTTTTGTGAATCCTTTGCTACTCATGTTGATCTCCCTAAGGAGAAGTGGTTTAAATATAATCCTCCCATTGAAGTAAAAGTAGTTGCACCTATTAAAGTTGAAGAAAATACTATCACTTATAATGATCCTGTTGTTCCTACTGCTTATATTGAGAAACCACCTTTCCCTGTTAGAATAAAGGGTCATGCTAAAGCTTCAACTGTGGTCAACAAAAGTAATATTAAGACACCCAAACCCCCTGAGAAAATTAAGGTTGAACCTAGTGTTGCTATGGTTAAAGATCTCTTGGCTGATAACATTGATGGGCATGTTATTTACTTCTGCAATGAATCTGCTAGAATTGCTAGACCTGATACTAAAACTAAAAATAGACATGTTGTAGGCATGCCTGTTATTTCTGTTAAAATAGGAGATCATTGCTATCATGGCTTATGTGATATGGGTGCTAGCGCAAGTGCAATACCTCATTTCTTATACAAAGAAATTATGCATGATATTGCACCTGCTGAGATAGAAGATATTGATGTTACAATTAAGCTTGCCAATAGAGATACTATTTTACCAGTTGGGGTTGTTAGAGATGTTGAAGTTTTGTGTGGGAAAGTTAAATATCCTGCTGATTTTCTTGTTCTTGGTTCCCCAGAAGATGACTTTTGTCCCATTATATTTGGTAGACCCTTCTTGAATACTGCTAATGCTAAGATAGACTGCAACAAGGATATTGTTTCTGTTGGTTTAGGGGATATGTCTCATGAGTTTAATTTTGCTAAATTTCGTAGACAACCCCATGATAAAGAATTTCCTAGTAAATATGAAATTATTGGTCTTGCTTTTATTGCCGTGCCTCCTACTGATCCTTCAGAACAATATTTTCTAGACCATGAAAATGATATGTTTATGAATGAAAGGATGGAAATAGATGAAGTGTTCTTTAAACAGGGACCTATTTTGAAAGACAACTTGCATGTTGAAATCCTAGGGGATCCCCCTCCACCTAAGGGTGATCTTGTGTTTGAGCTTAAACCTTTACCTGATACTCTCAAATATGCTTATCTTGATGAGAAAGAGATATATCCTGTTATTATTAGTGCTAACCTTTTAGAGCATGAAGAAAAGAAATTATTGAAAACTCTGAAGAAGCACCGTGCTGCTATTGGATATACTCTTGATGATCTTAACGGCATTAGTCCCACTCTCTGCCAGCATAAAATGAAATTGGAGAAAGACGCTAAACCGGTTGTTGATCACCAACGACGGTTAAATCCTAAGATGAAAGAAGTGGTAAGAAAAGAAATACTAATGCTTCTGGAGGCAGGTATAATTTATCATGTTGCTGATAGTTAGTGGGTAAGTCCTGTCTATTGTGTCCCTAAGAAGGGAGGTATTACTGTTGTTCCTAATGATAAAGATGAATTGATCCCACAAAGAATTGTTACAGTTAATAGAATGGTAATTGATTTCCGCAAATTAAATAAAGCTACTAAAAAGGATCATTACCCTTTACCTTTTATTGATCAAATGCTAGAAAGATTATCCAAGCATACACATTTTTGCTTTCTAGATGGTTATTCTGGTTTCTCTCAAATGCCTGTGTCAAAAGAGGATCAAGAAAAGACAACTTTTACTTGTCCTTTCAGTACCTTTGCTTATAGACGTATGCCTTTTGGTTTATGTAATGCACCTGCTACCTTTCAAAGATGTATGACTGCTATATTCTCTGACTTTTGTGAAAAGATTGTTGAGGTATTCATGGATGATTTCTTTGTTTATGGGACTTCTTTTGATGATTGCTTAAGCAACCTTGATCGAGTTTTACAGAGATGTGAAGAAACTAATCTTGTCTTGAATTGGGAGAAGTGCCACTTTATGGTTAATGAAGGTATTGTCTTGGGGCATAAAATTTCTGAGAGAGGTATTGAAGTTGATAAAGCTAAGGTTGATGCTATTGAAAATATGTCATGTCCCAAGGACATTAAAGGTATAAGAAGTTTCCTTGGTCATGCCGGTTTTTATAGGAGGTTCATTAAGGACTTTTCTAAAATTTCTCGGCCTCTGACTAATCTCTTAAAAAAATATGTTCCTTTTGTCTTAGATGATGATTGTGTAGAAGCATTTGAAATACTTAAGAAGGCTTTGGTTTCTACTCCTATTGTTCAACCTCCTGATTGGAATTTACCCTTTGAAATTATGTGTGATGCTAGTGATTATGCTGTAGGAGCTGTTCTAGGACAAAGAGTTGATAAGAAATTAAATGCTATTCAATATGCTAGTAAAACTCTAGACAGTGCCCAAAAAAGTTATGCTACTACTGAAAAAGAATTTTTAGCAATTGTATTTGCTTGTGATAAATTTAGACCTTATATTGTTGATTCTAAAGTAACTGTTCACACTGATCATGCTGCTATTAAATATCTTATGGAAAATAAAGATGCTAAGCCTAAACTTATTAGAATGGGTTCTCTTGCTAGAAGAATTTGATTTGCATATTATTGATAGAAAGGGAGCTGAGAACCCCTTGCAGACAACTTGTCTAGGTTAGAAAATGTTCTTGATGACCCACTACCTATTGATGGTAGCTTTCCTGATGAACAATTAGCTGTCATAAATGCTTCTCGTACTGCTCCATGGTATGCTGATTATGCTAATTACATTCTTGCTAAATTTATACCACCTAGTTTCACATACCAGCAAAATAAAAAGTTCTTCTATGATTTAAGACACTACTTCTGGGATGACCCACATCTTTATAAAGAAGGAGTAGATGGTGTTATTAGACGTTGTGTACCTGAGCATGAACAGGAACAGATCCTACACAAGTGCCACTCCGAGGCTTATGGAGGACACCATGCTGGAGATAGAACTGTACATAAGGTATTGCAATCCGGTTTTTATTGGCCTACTCTCTTCAAGGATGCCCATAAGTTTGTCTTGTCTTGTGATGAATGTCAAAGAATTGGTAATATTAGTTGAAGTCAAGAAATGCCTATGAACTATTCACTTGTTATTGAACCATTTGATGTCTGGGGCTTTGATTATATGGGACCTTTTCCTTCCTCTAATGGGTATACTCATATTTTAGTTGCTGTTGATTACGTTACTAAGTGGGTAGAAGCTATTCCAACTAGTAGTGCTGATCATAACACCTCTATTAAGATGCTTAAATAAGTTATTTTTCCGAGGTTTGGAGTCCCTAGATATTTAATGACTGATGGTGGTTCACATTTTATTCATGGTGCTTTCCGTAAAATGCTTGCTAAGTATGATGTTAATCATAGAATTGCATCTCCATACCGTCCACAGTCTAGTGGTCAAGTAGAACTTAGCAATAGAGAGCTTAAATTAATTTTGCAGAAGGCTGTTAATAGATCTAGAAAGAATTTGTCCAAGAAACTTGATGATGCATTATGGGATTATAGAACTGCATATAAGAATCCTATGGGTATGTCTCCATATAAAATGGTTTATGGCAAAGCATGTCACTTACCTCTTGAACTAGAACATAAGGCATATTGGGCTATTAAAAAGCTCAACTCTGACTTTAAACTTGCCGGTGAGAAGAGCTTTTTTACATTAGCTCACTTGATGAATGGAGAACCCAGGCCTATGAGAATGCCAAACTGTTTAAAGAAAAAGTTAAAAGATGGCATGACAAAAGGATAAAAAACGTGAGTTTAATGTAGGTCATTATGTATTGTTATACAACTCTCGTTTATGATTTTTTGCAGGCAAACTCCCCTCTAAATGGGAAGGTCCTTACGTCATCGAGGAGGTATATCGTTCCGGTGCCATAAAAATCAACAACTTCGAAGGCACAAATCCGAAGGTGGTGAATGGTCAAAGAATCAAACATTATATCTCAGGTAATCCTATAATTTTGAAACTAATGTTATTGAAACCGTAACCCCAGAGGAATACACAAGGGACACTTTCCAGAACATTTTAGACTCTGAAAAGGAATAGGTACGTGGTACAGTAAGTAAACTGACTCCAAAACAGTTCTAATGGCAATTTTTCTCTGTTTTGGAATATTTAAGAAAATAGGAAAATAAGAAGTAGTCCGGGAAGGACATGAGGCGTCCACGAGGATGGAGGCATGCCCTCCCCCCTAGGCACGCCCCTGCCTCGTGGGAACCTCGTGTGCTATCCGGACTCCATTTTCTTGCATGATACTTCTTTTGGTCGGTAAAAATTCATTATATAATGTCTTGAAGGTTTTGACCACTGCATCACGCAAATATCTCCTATATTTGTTTCAAGTTGTTTTTCTGACAGATCTAGGTTGCCATGGCGTCTTCAAGTTCCCCCAAGGACAAGTTCTTCGAGAAGGTCATCAACCCCTACCTCGTGGAGGTGCTGCAACACCCTCAAACCATTGAGATGCGTGAGGGGTTGTTGCACATCCGTGATGTTGAGGGACCAAGGAGGACCGGAAGCATGGAGACAAGGCTCGAGGTGTTGGAACAACAAGTTTTCAAGTGCCAGGAGATGGTGGAACGTGAACTCGACTGCAACCATCTAATGATCATGGAGTTCACCAACAACCACAAGTTGGATGACAAGAACATTGGGGAGGCCATCTTCAAGCTTCAGGAGAAAATCGAACGCCTCTAAGCCCAGATCTATGACCTGCAAAACCAAAACTGTGAGTATGAATATAGATTCAAGAGGATGAGTTTGGCTGTAGATTTGAGGATCCCGGAGACTCGATCATCCTTCTATGATGGTGAGCCTATTCCTTGGAAGATGGACGACAAGCCTACATCATCAACAACTCCTTCATCACCACCTCCGAGGAAGGAAACATAAACACATGGGTATGAGCACTCCCCTTGGCAACTGCCAAGCTTGGGGAAGTGCCCCGGTATCGTATCACCATCACTTTTATCTTTATTGTTTTTCTTAGTTCGATCCTTTTGGTAATATATTGATCTAGTAGAATAAAGTTTTAGTATGATCTAGTTGTGAGTTTAGCTTTATGATCCTTTTATGTAATCGAGTCCGTGAGCTATATATAATAAAGATTAGTGTTGAGTCAAGGGCTTGATTATTTTGCTATGATCTTGAGGGAATAGAATAAAATAAAAGAGAAGAAATAAAAAGAAATAAAGAGATCTTATGGAGAGTAATGAGCTCACATATAAAGAGTATGATGAATAAAAATTGTTGAGAGTTGACAAACATAGTTTTGGTCATCGTTGCAATTAATAGGAAGTAATAAATAAAGAGAGGTTTTCACATATAAATATACTATCTTAGACATCTTTTATGATTGTGAGAACTCATTAAAATATGACTTGCTAAAGAGTTGATGTTGGACAAGGAAGACAACGTAATGGGTTATGTTTTCTTACATCTGAGATAAATTATATTGTCATGGATCATCCAACATGTTGAGCTTGCCTTTCCTTCTCATGCTAGCCAATTTCTTTGCACCAAGTAGAGATACTACTTGTGCTTCAAAATATCCTTAAACCCAGTTTGCCCTTAGAGTCCACCATATCTACCTATGGATTGAGTAAGATCCTTCAAGTAAGTTGTCATTGTTGCAAGCAATAAGAATTGCTCTTTAAATATGTATAACTTATTAGTGTGGAGAAAATAAGCTTTATATGATCTTTTGATGTGGAAGAAATAAAAGCGACAGACTGCATAATAAAGGTCCATATCACAAGTGGCAATATAAAGTGACGTTCTTTTGCATTAAGATTTTGTGCATCCAACCATAAAAGCACATGAAAACCTCTGATTCCCTCTGCGAAGGGCCTATCTTTTATTCTTGTCTATTACTTTATAGAAGAGTCACGGTGATCTTCACCTTTCCTTTTTACATTTTATCCTTTGGCAAGCACAATGTGTTGGAAAGATCCTAATATATATGGCTAATTGGATGTGGGTTTGCATGAACTATTATTGTTGACATTACCCTTGAGGTAAAAAGTTGGGAGGCAAAACTATAAGCCCCTATCTTTCTCTGTGTCCGATTAAAACTTCATAACCATAAATATCGCGTGAGTGTTAGCAATTAAGAAAGACTAAAAGATGGCTGAGTATGTGGACTTGTTGAGAAGCCCTTATATTGACTCTTTCCTATGTTATGATAAATTGCAATTGCTTCAATGACTGAGATTATAGTTGTTAGTTTTCAATGAAGTTCCTGATTCATACTTGAGTATGTGAATGAATTGTTACTTTAGCATAGGAGATCTTATGATAATATATATATATATATGTGTGTGTGTGTGTGTGTGTGTTGTTTTTTTTTCTAAGAATGATCATGATGCCCTCTTGTCCGTATTTTATTTTATCTACACCTCTATCTCCAAACTTCTAGACATATTTTTTGATTTCGGCTTTCGCTTGAGGACAAGCGAGGTCTAAGCTTGGGGGAGTTGATACGTCCATTTTGCATCATGCTTTTATATCGATATTTATTGCATTATGGGCTATTATTACACATTATGTCACAATACTTATGCCTATTCTCTCTTATTTTACAAGGTTTACATGAAGAGGGGGAATGCCGACAGCTGGAATTCTGGGCTGGAAAAGGAGCAAATATTAGAGACCTATTTTCCACATCTCCCAAAGTCCTGAAACTCCACGGGAATTATTTTCAGAATATATAAAAAATATTGGGAGAAAGAAGTACCAGAGGGGGCCACCCACCGTCCATGAGGGTGGGGGGGCGCACTACCCCCCTGGGCGTGCCCCCTGCCTCGTGGGCCCCTGGTGGCCCTCTGATGCCCATCTTTGGCTATATGGAGTCTTTCCTCGAGGAAAAAATCATAAGCAAGCTCACGGGACGAAACTCCGCCGCCACGAGGCGGGACCTTGGCGGAACCAATCTAGGGCTCCGGCGGAGCTGTTCTGTCGGGGAAACTTCCCTCTGGGAGGGGAAATCATCACCATCGTCATCACTAACGATCCTCTCATCGGGAGGGGGTCAATCTCCATCAACATCTTCACCAGCACCATCTTATCTCAAACCCTAGTTCATCTCTTGTATCCAATCTTTGTATCCAAACCTCGGATTGGTACCTGTGGGTTGCTAGTAGTGTTGATTACTCCTTGTAGTTGATGCTAGTTGGTTTACTTGGTGGAAGATCATATGTTCAGATCCATTATGCATATTAATACCCCTCTGATTATGAACATGAATATGCTTTGTGAGTAGTTACGTTTGATCCTGAGGACATGGGAGAAGTCTTGCTATAGGTAGTCATGTGAATTTGGTATTCGTTCGATATTTTTATGAGATGTACGTTGTCATCCCTCTAGTGGTGTCATGTGAACGTCAACTACATGACACTTCACCATTGTTTGGTCCTAGAGGAGGGCATTGGGAAGTAATAAGTAGATGATGGGTTGCTAGATTGATAGAAGCTTAAACCCTAGTTTATGCGTTGCTTCGTAAGGGGCTGATTTGGATCCATATGTTTTATGCTATGGTTAGGTTTACCTTAATACTTCTGCTGTGGTTGCAGATGCTTGCAATAGGGGTTAATCATAAGTGGGATGCTTGTCCAAGTAAGGGCAGTACCCAAGCACCGGTCCACCCACATATCAAATTATAAAAGTACCGAACGTGAATCATATTAACATGATGAAAACTAGCTTGACGATAATTCCCATGTGTCCTCGGGAGCGTTTTCCATAATATAAGAGTGTGTCCAGGTTTGTCCTTTGCTACAAAAAGGATTGGTCCATCTTGTTGCACCTTATTTACTTGTATTACTTGTTACTCGTTACAAATTACCTTATCACAAAACTATTTGTTACTGATAATTTCAGTGCTTGCAGAGAATACCATACTGAAAACCGCCTATCATTTCCTTCCGCTCCTCTTTGGGTTCGACACTCTTACTTATCGAAAGGACTACGATAGATCCCCTATACTTGTGGGTCATCAAATGCTTGTCACTAGGGCCCGAGTGTCATGATTTCAGATCTGAACTTATTATGTTTTCATGAATATATTTGTGTTCTTGATCCTATCTTGCCAGTTATAGTCACCTACTACGTGTTATGATCCGACAACCCCAGAGTGACAATAGTCGGGACACTTCCCGGTGATGACCGTAGTTTGAGGAGTTCATGTATTCACTAAGTGCTAATGCTTTGGTCCGGTTCTCTATTAAAAGGAGGCCTTAATATCCCTTAGTTTCAAATAGGACCCTGCTGCCACGGGAGGGTAGGACAAAAGTTGTCATGCAAGTTCTTTTCCATAAGCACGTATGACTATAATTGGAATACATGCCTACATTATATTGATGAATTGGAGCTAGTTTTGTGTCACCCTATGTTATAATTGTTGCATGATGAATGTCATCCGACATAATTATCCATCATTGATCCATTGCCTACGAGCTCATTTCATATTGATCTTTGCTTCGTTACTTTTCCTAGAGGCAATAATAAAGTTGTTATTTATATTTCCTTATATCATGATAAATGTTTATTATTCATGCTAGAATTGTATTAACCGGAAACTTAGTAATGTGTGAATACATAGAAAAACAGAGTGTCAGTAGTATGCCTCTACTTGACTAGCTCGTTAATCAAAGATGGTTATGTTTCCTAGCCATGCATAGACATGAGTTGTCATTTGACGAATGGGATCACATCATTAGAGAATGATGTGATTGACTTGACCCATCTGTTAGCTTAGCACTTTGATCGGTTAGTTTATTACTATTACTTTCTTCATAACTTATACATGTTCATATGACTATGAGATTATGCAACTCCCGGATACCGGAGGAACACTTAGTGTGCTATCAAACGCCACAACGTAACCGGGTGATTATAAAGATGCTCTACAGGTGTCTCCGATGGTGTTTGTTGAGTTGGCATAGATCGAGATTAGGATTTGTCACTCCAATTGTCGGAGAGGTATCTCTGGGCCATTTCGATAATGCACATCACTATAAGCCTTGCAATCAATGTGACTAATGAGTTAGTTGCAGGATGTTGCATTACGGAACGAGTAAAGAGACTTGCCTGTAACGAGATTGAACTAGGTATGATGATACCGACGATCGAATCTCGGACAAGTAACATACTGATCACAAAGGGAACAAACGTATGTTGTTATGCGGTTTGACCAATAAAGATCTTCGTAGAATCTGTAGGAACCAATATGAGCATCCAGGTTCCGCTATTGGTTATTGACCGGGGATGAGTCTTGGTCATGTCTACATAGTTCTCGAACCCGTCGGGTCCACAAGCTTAACGTTTGATGATGATATGTATTATGACTTATGTGATTTGATGTACCGAATATAGTTCAGAGTCCCAGATGTGATCACGGACATGACGAGGAGTCTCGAAATGGTTGAGACATAAAGATTGATATATTGGAAGGCTGTGTTTGGACATCAAAAAGGTTTCGGGTAGGTTCGGGCATTTTCCGAAGTACTAGGGTATACCGGAATACGCCGGGGAGTTAATGGGCCATGGTGGGAGAGAGGAGGAGGCGGCCAAGTGGGAGGCGCGCACCCCCAAGCCCAATCTGAATTGGGAAGGGGGGCGGCCCCCTTTCCTTCTCTCCCTCTCCCTCTTCCTTGTTCTCCTACTCCAACTAGGGAAGGGGGGAAACCTACTCCTACTAGGAGTAGTAATCCCCCCTTGGGGCGCGCCATAGGAGGCCGGCGCTCCCCTCCTCCACTCCTTTATATACAGGGGAGGGGGCACCCCATAGACACACAAGTTGATCCCTTAGCCATGTGTGGTGGCCCCTCCACAGATTTCCACCTCGGTCATATTGTCGTAGTGCTTAGGCGAAGCCCTGCGTCGGTAACTTCATCATCACCGTCAACACGCCGTCATGCTGACGAAACTCTCCCTCGGCCTCAGCTGGATCTAGAGTTCAAGGGACATCTTTCGGTCTACGAGGTTACGTAGACACACTCTCCCCTCTCGTTGCTATGCACTTGCGTGATCGTAGGAATTTTTTTGAAACACTGCGTTCCCCAACAGTGCCATCTGCGCAAGGTCTATGCGTAGATGTTATATGCACGAGTAGAACACAAAGGAGTTGTGGGCATGGGTATATACATATTGCTTGCCGTCACTAGTTGTTTCTTGATTCGGCGATATTGTTGGATGAAGCGGCCCAGACCGACATTACATGACCGCGTTCATGAGACTGGTACCGACGTGCTTTGCACACAGGTGGCTGGTGGGTGTCAGTTTCTCCAACTTTAGTTGAATCGGATTCAATGAACAGGGTTCTTTCTGAAGATCAAAAAGCAATCACTATACCGCGTTGTGCTTTTTGATGCGTATGTAAGAATGGTTCTTGCTAAGCCCGTAGCAGCCACGTAAAACTTGCAAGAACAAAGTAGAGGACGTCTAACTTGTTTTTGCAGGGCATGTTGTGATGTGATATGGTCAAGACGTGATTATATAAATTATTGTATGAGATGATCATGTTTTGTAACACAGTTATCGGCAACTGGCAGGAGCCATATGGTTGTCGCTTTATTGTATGAAATGAAATCACCATGTAATTGATTTACTTTATCACTAAGTGGTAGCGATAGTCGTAGAAGCAATAGTTGGCGAGACGACCATGATGCTACGATGGAGATCAAGGTGTCAAGCCGGTGACAATGGTGATCATGACGGTGCTTTGGACATGGAGATCAAAGGCACAAGATGATCATGGCCATATCATATCACTTATATTGATTGCATGTGATGTTTATCCTTTATGCATCTTATTTTGCTTAGTACGGCGGTAGCATTATAAGATGATCTCTCACTAAATTTCAAGGTATAAGTGTTCTCCCTAAGTATGTAGTGTTGCTACAGTTCGTCGTGCCGAGACACCACGTGATGATCGGGTGTGATAAGCTCTACGTTCACATACAATGGGTGCAAGCCAGTTTTGCACAAGCAGAATACTCAGGTTAAACTTGACGAGCCTAGCATATGCATATATGGCCTTAAAACGCTGAGACCAAAAGGTCGAGCGTGAATCATATAGTAGATACGATCAACATAGTGATGTTCACCATTGAAAACTTCTCCATCTCACGTGATGATCGGACATGGTTTAGTTGATATGGATCACATGATCACTTAGATGTTTAGAGGGATGTCTATCTAAGTGGCAATTCTTAAGTAGTATGATTAATTGAACTTTAATTTATCATGAACTTAGTACCTGATAGTATTTTGCATGTCTATGTTGTTGTAGATAAATGGCCCGTGTTGTTGTTCCGTTGAATTTTAATGCGTCCCTAGAGAAAGCTAAGTTGAAAGATGATGGTAGCAACTACACGGACTGGGTCCATAAGTTCAGGATTATCCTCATTGCTGCACAAAAGAATTACGTCCTGGAAGCACCGCTAGGTGCCAAACCCGCTGCAGGAGCAACTCCAGATGTTTTGATACTGGTTCTTTTGCTAATATTTGCAGCTCGAAACAGGGGCTATGGATTAAGCGAAGATTGTCTAAGGACGAGGTGACGATGCGCGTGGGAAATGGTTCCAAAGTCGATGTAATCGCCGTTGGCATGCTACCTCTACATCTACCTTCGGGATTAGTTTTAGACCTGAATAATTGTTATTTGGTGCTAGCGTTAAGCATGAAAATTATATCTGGATCTTGTTTGATGCGAGATGGTTATTCATTTAAATCAGAGAATAATGGTTGTTCTATTTATATGAGTAATATCTTTTATGGTCATGCACCCTTGATGAGTGGTTTATTTTTACTAAATCTTGATAGTAGTGATACACATATTCATAGTATTGAAGCCAAAAGATATAAGTTTAATAATGATAGTGCAACTTATTTGTGGCACTGCCGTTTAGGTCGTATTGGTGTAAAGCACATGAAGAAACTCCATGCTGATGGGCTTTTGGAATCACTTGATTATGAATCACCTGATGCTTGCAAACCATGTCTCATGGGCAAGATGACTAAGACTCCGTTCTCCGGAACAATGGAACGAGCAATAGACTTATTGGAAATAATACATACTGATGTATGCGGTCCGATGAGTGTTGATGCTCGTGGTGGGTGTCGTTATTTTCTGACCTTCATAGATGATTTGAGCAGATATGGGTATATCTACTTGATGAAACATAAGTCTGAAACATTTGAAAAGTTCAAAGAATTTCAGAATGAAGTGGAAAATCATCATAACAAGAAAATAATGTTTCTACAATCTGATCGTGGAGGAGAATATTTGAGTTATGAGTTTGGTCTTCATTTGAAACAATGCGGAATAGTTTCGCAACTCACGCCACCTAGAACAGCATAGCGGAATGGTGTGTCCGAACGTCGTAATCGCACTTTATTAGATATGGTGCATCTATGATGTCTCTTACTGATTTACCGCTATCATTTTGGGGTTATGCTTTAGAGACAGCTGCATTCACGTTAAATAGGGCACCATCAAAATCCGTTGAGACGACACCATATGAACTGTGGTTTGGCAAGAAACCCAAGTTGTCGTTTCTTAAAGTTTGGGGCTGCGATGCTTATGTGAAAAAGCTTCAACCTGATAAAGCTCGAACCCAAATCGGAGAAATGTTTCTTCATAGGATACCCAAAGGATACTATTGGGTACACCTTCTATGATAGATCCAAAGGCAAGATATTCGTTGCTAAGAATGGATCCTTTCTAGAGGAGTTTCTCTCGAAAGAAGTGAGTGGGAGGAAAGTAGAACTTGATGAGGTAACTGTACCTGCTCCCTTATTGGAAAGTAGTTCACCACATAAATCAATTCCAGTGATTCCTACACCTATTAGTGAGGAAGCTAATGATGCTGATCATGAAACTTTTGATCAAGTTACTACCAAACCTCGTAGGTCAACCAGAGTAAGATCCGCACTAGAGTGGTACGGTAATCCTATTCTGAAGGTCATGTTACTTGACCATGACGAACATACAAACTATGAGGAAGCAATGATGAGCCCAGATTCTGCAAAATGGCTTGAGGCCATGAAATCTGAGATGGGATCCATGTATGAGAACAATAGTGTGGACTTTGGTTGACTTGCCCGATGATCGGCAAGCCATAGAGAATAAATGGATCTTCAAGAATAAGAGTGACGTTGACGGTAATGTTACTGTCTACAAAGCATGACTTGTTACGAAAGGTTTTAGAAAAAATTCAAGGAGTTGACTACGATGAGACCTTCTCAACAATAATGATGCTTAAGTCCGTCTGAATCATGTTAGCAATTGCCGCATTTTATGATTATGAAATTTGACAAATGGATGTCAAAACTGCATTCCTTAATGGATATCTTAAAGAAGAGTTGTATATGATGCAACCAGAAGGTTTTGTCGATCCAAAAGATGCTAACAAAGTGTGTAAGCTCCAGCGATCCATTTATGGACTGGTGCAAGCATCTTAGAGTTGGAATATACGCTTTGATAGTGTGATCAAAGCATATGGTTTTATACAGACTTTTGGAGAAGCCTGTATTTACAAGAAAGTGAGTGGGAGCTCTGTAGCATTTCTGATATTATATGTGGATGACATATTGTTGATTGGAAATGATACTGAATTTCTGAATAGCATAAAAGGATACTTGAATAAGAATTTTTCAATGAAAGATCTCGGTGAAGCTGCTTATATATTGGGCATCAAGATCTATAGAGATAGATCAAGACGCTTAATTGGACTTTCACAAAGCACATACCTTGATAAAGTTTTGAAGAAGTTCAAAATGGATCAAGCAAAGAAAGGGTTCTTGCCTGTGTTACAAGGTGTGAAGTTGAGTCAGACTCAATGCCCGACCACTGCAGAAGATAGAGAGAAAATGAAAGTCATTCCCTATGCTTCAGCCATAGGTTCTATCATGTATGCAATGCTGTGTACAAGACCTGATGTGTGCCTTGCTATCAGTTTAGCAGGGAGGTACCAAAGTAATCCAGGAGTGGATCACTGCACAGCGGTCAAGAATATCCTGAAATACCTAAAAAGGACTAAGGATATGTTTCTCGTTTATGGAGGTGACAAAGAGCTCATCGTAAACGGCTACGTCAATGCAAGCTTTGACACTGATCCGGATGACTCTAAGTCACAAACCGGATACGTATTTTTATTGAATGGTGGAGCTGTTAGTTGGTGCAGTTCTAAGCAAAGCATCGTGGCAGGATCTACGTGTGAAGCGGAATACATAGCTGCTTCAGAAGCAGCAAATGAAGGAGTCTGGATGAAGGAGTTCATATCCAATCTAGGTGTCATACCTAATGTATCGGGTCCAATGAAAATCTTTTGTGACAATACTGGTGCAATTACCTTGGCAATGGAATCCAGATTTCACAAGAGAACCAAGCACATCAAGAGACGCTTCTGTTCCATCCATGATCAAGTCAAGGAGGGAGACATAGAGATTTGCAAGATACATATGGATCTGAATGTTGCAGACCCGTTGACTAAGCCTCTCTCACGAGAAAAACATGATCAACACCAAGACCCCATCGGTGTTAGAATCATTACAATGTAATCTAGATTATTGACTCTAGTGCAAGTGGGAGACTGAAGGAAATATGCCCTAGAGGCAATAGTAAAGTTGTTATTTATATTTCCTTATATCATGATAAATGTTTATTATTCATGCTAGAATTGTATTAACCGAAAACTTAGTAATGTGTGAATACATAGACAAACATAGTGTCGCTAGTATGCCTCTACTTGACTAGCTCGTTAATCAAAGATGGTTAAGTTTCCTAGCCATAGACATGAATTGTCATGTGATGAACGGGATCACATCATTGGAGAATGATGTGATTGACTTGACCCATCTGTTAGCTTAGCACTTTGATCGTTTAGTTTATTGCTATTGATTTCTTCATAACTTATACATGTTCCTATGACTATGAGATTATGCAACTCCCGAATACCGGAGGAACACTTAGTGTGCTATCAAACGTCACAACGTAACTGGGAGATTATAAAGATGCTCTACAGGTGTCTCTGATGGTGTTTGTTAAGTTGTCATAGATCGAGATTAGGATTTGTCACTCCGATTGTCGAGAGGTATCTCTGGGCCCTCTCGGTAATGCACATCACTATAAATCTTGCAAGCAATGTGACTAATGAGTTAGTTGCGGGATGTTGAATTACAGAACGAGTAAATAGACTTGCCGGTAACGAGATTGAACTAGGTATGATGATACCGACGATCGAATCTCGGGCAAGTAACATACCGATGACAAAGGGAACAAACGTATGTTGTTATGCGGTTTGACCAATAAAGATCTTCGTATAATATGTAGGAACCAATATGAGCATCCAGGTTCCTCTATTGGTTATTGAACGGAGATGAGTCTCGGTCATGTCTACATAGTTCTCGAACCCGTCGGGTCCGCACACTTAATGTTTGATGATGATATGTATTATGAGTTATGTGATTTGATGTACCAAAGATAGTTCGGAGTCCCGGATGTGATCACGGACATGAGAGGAGTCTCGAAATGGTTGAGACATAAAGATTGCTATATTGGAAGGCTATGTTTGGACACCAGAAAGGTTTCGAATAGGTTCGGGCATTTTCTGTAGTACCGGGGTTTACCGGAACCCCCCGGGGGAGTTAATGGGCCTTAATGGGCCATGGTGGGAGAGAGGAGGAGGCAGCCAAGTGGGAGGTGCATGCCCCCCAAGCCCAATCCGAATTGGGAAGGGGTCGGCCCCATTTCCTTCTCCCCCTCTCCCTCTTCCTTCTTCTCCTACTCCAACTAGGGAAGGGGGGAAACCTACTCCTACTAGGAGTAGGAATCCCCCCCCTTGGGGCGCGCCATAGGAGGCCGGCCCTCCCCTCCTCCACTCCTTATATATGGGGGAGGGGGCACCCCATAGACACACAAGTTGATCTCTTAGCCGTGTGCAGTGCCCCCTCCACAGATTTCCACCTCGGTCATATTGTCGTAGTGCTTAGGCGAAGCCCTGCGTTGGTAACTTCATCATCACCATCAACACGCCGTCGTGCTGACGAAACTCTCCCTCAGCCTTAGCTGGATCTAGAGTTTGAGGGAAATCACCGAGATGAACGTGTGCATATCGTAGAGGTGTCGTGTGTTCGGTATTTGATCGATTGGATTGCGAAGACGTTCGACTACATCAACTGTGTTACTTAACGCTTCCGCTTTTGGTCTATGAGGGTATGTAGACACACTCTCCCATGTCATTGTTATGCATCCCTAGATAGATCTTGCGTGATCATAGGAACTTTTTTGAAATACTGTGTTCCCCAACGGCAATTGTATTTGTTTCTCATGTATTTTGTACAGCCAAATTCAATTTATTTCTCACATGGTATACAATAACAAAATGCACCCACAACAATTGAACATCGCATTGCAGAATTGAACCAAATAGTTAACTAAACACCACAACAAATGAATCAAATGTTAACTGAGCACTGATGACCCGCAAGTATAGGGGATCTATCATAGTCCTTTCCATAAGTAAGAGTGTCGAACCCAACGAGGAGTAGAAGGAAATGACAAGCGGATTTCAGCAAGGTATTCTCTGCAAGCACTGAAATTATTGGTAACGGATAGTTGTGTGATAAGATAATTTGTAACGGGTAACAAGTAAAAAAAGTAACTAAGGCGCAACAAGGTGGCCCAATCCTTTTTGTAGCAAATGACAAGCCTGGACGAAATCTTATATAATGCAAAGCGCTCCTGAGGACACATGGGAATTAATGTCAAGCTAGTTTTCATCATGCTCGTATGATTCACGTTTGTTACTTTGATAATTTAATATGTGGGTGGACCGGTGCTTGGGTGTTGTCCTTCCTTGGATAAGCCTCCCACTTATGATTAACCCCTCGCACAAGCATCCACAACTATGAAAGAAGAATTATTATAAATCTAACCATAGCATGAAACATATGGATCCAAATCAGCCCCTTATGAAGCAACGCAAAAACTAGGGTTTAAGCTTCTGTCACTCTAGCAACCCATAATCTACTTATTACTTACCAATGCCTTTCCCTAGGCCCAAATAATGGTGAAGTGTTATGTAGTCGATGTTCACATAGCACCACTAGAGGGGAGACAACATATATCTCATCAAAATATCAAACGAATACCAAATTCACATTATTACTTATAATAAGACTTCTCCCATGTCCTCAGGAACAAACATAACTACTCACAAAGCATATTCATGTTCATAATCAGAGGAGTGTTAATTATCATTAAGGATTTGAACATATGATCTTCCACGGAATAAACCAACTAGCATCAACTACAAGGAGTAATCAACACTACTAGCAACCCACAGGTACCAATATGGGGTTTTGAGACAAAGATCGGATACAAGAGATGAACTAGGGTTTGAGAGGAGATGGTGCTGGTGAAGATGTTGATGGAGATTGACCCCCCTCTCCATGAGAGGATCGTTGGTGTTGACGATGAGGATGATTTCCCCCTCCGAAAGGGAAGTTTCCCCGGCAGAACAGCTCTGCCGGAGCCCTAGATTGGTTTTGCCCAAGTTCCCCCTCGAGACAGCGGCGCTTCGTCCCAAAAGCTTCCTCTTGATTTTTTTCAGGGAAAACCCATCATATCGATAAAGATGGGCACCAGAGGCTTTCCAGGGGGACCACAAGGTAGGGGGCGCACATAGGGGGGTAGGGCACGCCCCCACCCTTGTGGATGGCTTGTGGCCCCCCTCTGGTGCTTTCTTCGCCAAATATATTTTATATATTTCAAAATAATTCTCCGTGAAGTTTCAGGAATTTTGGAGTTGCGCATAATATATCTCTAATACTTTCTCCTTTTCTATTCCAGAATTCCAGCTGTCGGCATTCTCCCTCTTCATGTAAACCTTGTTAAATAAGGGAGAAAAGGCATAAGTATTGTACCATAATGTGTAATAACAGCCCATAATGCAATCAATATCAATATAAAAGCATGATGCAAAATGGACGTATCAAGGACCACATTTCACAATGTATAACATACTAGAAGATGAGATAGTTAACCAAACCAAAGATGCTTGACAACTTGGAAATATAGCAATTATATTTGTTTCCATTGTATTTTGTAAAGATAAATTCGTTTTATTTCTCACATGGAAGACAATACAAAATTGCACCCTGAAGAATTGAACATCACATTTGCATAATTGAACCAAACAGTTAACTAAACACGACAACTAATTAACCACATAGTTAGTAAGTGAGCACCACATTGCACGACATATAGAACATATACACTAGAGCAACAGATTGCATGGTAAAGTAGATATGAAAATTCACTAGAATTTGTTAAGGAAAGGCAGGAGCAGCACATGCAACGGGTAAACCGAGCATGCTTAACCGGCGTAGCTAGCAAACTGGACATAGGTTCTTATAGTAAGCTAATAAGACAAGCTACTCATCATCGTCGGAGATATCGATGATGATTGGCTCCTTCGGCATGGAAGAGGGCGAGGCTTCCACATCATGGGTGCCCTCGTCATGGAAGTGGACACCTCCGTGATGATAATTTTAGTATTGTCATGGAACACTTCTACGACAGCACAAGTATGACTATCTTAATTCTGTCATAAAATCGTTATGGATGTACATGCATGACAGAAAACGTGACCTACTATGACAAACATGTATCATCACAGAAGTGTATTTTTAGTAGTGCTTTGATAATTTGATGTGGGTCAACCGGTGCTGGGGTGCTGTCCTTACTTGGATAAGCCTCCCACTTATGATTAACTCCTCTCGCAAGCATCCGCAACCCGAAAGAAGAATTAAGATAAATCTAACCATAGCATGAAATATGTGGATCCAAATTAGACCCTTACGAAGCAACACATAAACTAGGGTTTAAGCTTCTGTCACTCTAGCAACCCATCATCTACTTATTACTTCCCAATGCCTTCCCCTAGGCCCAAGTCATGGTGAAGTGTCATGTAGTCGACGTTCACATAACACCACCAGAGGAAAGACAACATACATCTCATCAAAATATCGAACGAATATCAAATTCACATGATTACTTATAACAAGACTTCTCCCATGTCCTCAGGAACAAACATAACTACTCACAAAGCATATTCATGTTCATAATCAGAGGAGTATTGAATATCATTAAGAATCTGAACATATGATCTTCCACCAAATAAACCAACTAGCATCAACTACAAGGAGTAATCAACACTACTTGCAACCCATAGGTACCAATCTGAGGTTTTGAGACAAAGATCGAGTACAAGAGATGAACTAGGGTTTGAGAGGAGGTGGTGCTGGTGAAGATGTTGATGGAGATTGACCCCCTCTCGACAAGAGGATCGTTGGTGATGATGATGGCTTCGATTTCCCCCTCCCGAAGGGAAGTTTTCCCAGCAGAATGGCTCCGCCGGAGCCCTAGATTGCTTCTGCCCAGGTTCCGCCTCGAGACTGCGGTGCTTCGTCCTGAAAGCTTCCTTCTGATTTTTTTGTAGGGAAAAACCCTTCATATAGTAGAAGATGGACACTGGAGACCTGCCAGGGGCCCACAAGCCCTAGGGCGTGCCCCCCCAGACTTGTGGCCACCTGGTGGGTCCCCCTCTGGTATTTCTTCACCCAATATTTTTTATATATTCCAAAATAATTCTCTATAAATTTTCAGGACTTATGGAGTTGTGCAGAATAGGTCTCTCGGATTTGCTCCTTTCCGGTCCAGAATTCCAGCTGCCGGCATTCTCCCTCTTTATGTAAACCTTGTAAAATAAGAGAGAAAAGTCATAAGTATTGTATCATAATGTGTAATAATAGCCCATAATGCAATAAATATCAACATAAAAGCATGATGCAAAATGGACGTATCAAATATCAGCCCTACAATATTGCTCCCCGGCACGGCGCAAAAAAATGCCTTGATAACCCACAAGTATAGGGGATCATTTGTACCCTTTTTCGATAAGTAAGAGTGTCAAACCCAACGAGGAGCTAAAGGTATAATTTATATTCTCTTCAAGGTATATCGATCACCGATACAACTCTAGGCACACCAATGTTTGCTTTACCTAGAAACAAGTAATAAACTACTTTGTAGGTGTAATGGGATATGTTTGGAAGATAATAAAGAGCGTGAAAATAAAAATCAGGTATTGTTTTAATAAACAAACAATTAAGTTAGTATAACGAGTGTGGAAAAGTGGGGGTAGAATTTGGAAGATTCTCCTAGGCAATTGATAACAAGACCGGTAATCACTATTGCAATTTTATATGAGGGAGATGAGCTAACATACTTTCCGCGCTTGGATCATATGAACTTATGATTGGACCTCTAGCAAGCATCTGCAACTACATCACATTTGGACTTTCTTTGATATAGATTTTCTTTGAAATACAAAAACATGAAAAAATAGAAACTGGCAGCGGGAACTAGATCAATATGTTAGTCCCAAAAATAATATAAATTGTTGCCAAAAGTATATGAAATTGGTAAAATAATGTCATGAAATAATAATAAAAAGTTATAGATACGACGGAGACATATGTGACGCCCGGATAATTAAACTACAGTAATCCGCTCTTAATGATGCCATGTCACCACGATTACTATTGTTAAACTCGCTTGATTTGAAACTGGTTCAAATTCAAATTTAAGATAAAGTCAAAAACAAAAGTTTTCAATTGTCAAAACCAAAATGTGCAAAC
Organism: Triticum dicoccoides; assembly: GCF_002162155.2. NCBI lineage: Eukaryota > Viridiplantae > Streptophyta > Magnoliopsida > Poales > Poaceae > Triticum > Triticum dicoccoides. The sequence continues at coordinate 547,208,888 of NC_041392.1, read as the reverse complement.
TGTGGCAAATAAGTCATAAGTATTATTGGTGAAGAACCCAAATTTTCATAAAAGGTTTAAGTGTTCCAAAACGATTAAAACAGTGGCATTCACAATTAATTAATGCCTTTTCTAATTTCTAAAATTCCAATCTATTTTAATTGGGCCTAAAACTTTTTGTGGCGGAGGGTTCAACTAAAACTCTGAATTAGATGTTGGTCTCATATTGTTATTACGCTAAGATGACATGAAGATTAAATAAAACTAATAAACAGAAAAGGTTAAAAGAAAAGTAAGAAGACAACAAAAATTAAAAGGCCTCACCCCTCCTCTGGGCGTTGGCCCAACTGGCCACTAGGCTGGCCTAGCACGCCCCTGTTTCCCCTTCCCCCTGTTCACTTCAGCTGTGGCCGCCACCGATGCCCGCCACGGCCCGGCCATCGCTGTGGTGGCCATCGACCGGACGCCCCCTGATACGTCTCCAATGTATCTATAATTTTTGGTTGTTCCATGCTATTATATTATCCATCTAGGATGTTTTATATGCATTTATATGCTATTTTATATGATTTTTGGGACTAACCTATTAACCTAGAGCCCAGTGTCGGTTTCTGTTTTTTCCTTGTTTTTGAGTTTTACAGAAAAGGAATGCCAAACGGAGTCCAATTGACGTGCCAATTTTTGATGATTTTTTATGGACCAAAAGAAGCCCTCGGAGTAAAAGAGTTGAGCCAGAAGAGTCCCGGGCC